>NC_056580.1:18380730-18553230 GCF_018340385.1 Cyprinus carpio | reverse complement strand
GTAGCTTTAAGATATAATATCCACAATTTTCTTACATAATTCACAAAACTTGTTTTTGTTCACTCTTTAGCAAACAATTTGTTTTTTTAAGGAACACTTTAGGAATTAGTACACATTCAGTTCAGACGTAAACACACACAAAAACTATCACAGAACAGGCATGGATCGGAAGAGAACAAGGGCACAGACAGAGGAAGAGAAAAGTAACTACATAAAAAGTAGTAGAGAACAGTACAAAGTATAGTAAAAGAGTTAAAAAGGAGAGTAAAAGACTTGCGGAGACACAAAACAGGACAACAGGACGTTTGCTTTTGTGGAAATAAGCAAACGTCCTGTTGTGGTACAATCACAGAGAGGCTCAAAATCACTTTCCAGAACATTCTCGTTGACCATTCCTAGCTGGTGGAATAATCTTCCAACCCCTATTCAGAATGCAGAATGACTAAATGTAAATGTAATGTTAATATGGAAATGTTATGACTTTTCTCATCCTGTTCATTATCGATTTATACATATTCACTGTTGTGAATATGCTCATTTGGTCTTCTAAAATGAAATGTCTGACATCAACCAACAGTCAGGGTTTTGCTTAAAAATAACTGCACCAATCGATCAGGCATCAGATTGATCACATTCAGAACAAGTACCACTGAAACGACTCACACACATTTAAATTAGCACCCTTGCACAGGTACATTCACATACACAATGTACCAACACGTTTACTTATCTACCACAAGAAAAAATATAGCTTTCCAATCTCACATATCTAATTTCTATTATTCTGGTAACGTGAAAAGAAAAGTTGCAATTTCAAAAACTAGTTTGTGTGTCTTTGACAGCAGTATACTGCCAATGTTTTCCTTGTCTATCACAACACTGTCAAATGTTACAAAACAGTTTATACTTTAGATTTTTATCTACTTTAGTTGTCTCTGTGCTTAAAACTGTTTATAATAGTTTTTTTTTTTTTTTTTTTTTAGTAGCATTAGTAGCATTTTTGTCTTTATGACAAAAAATGTTTTAGAAAATGTGATGATGGCCATACCAGCAGACTCATCGGAAGCATTCATCCAATCAAGCCAAGGAATGTGTGTTAGAAATAAAGTCACTTTTCACCCAAACTGTAGTTCATCATTTTGTAACATTGTTCCAATCCCAGGTGCCGAACTCCAAATGCATTACATGGGTATGCGGTGTAATCAGTACTTGTCCTCCCATTGAGAAACCAGCTCAGTTAACACTGTTAGGGTGTACTGAGCAGTATTTTAACAAAGCCTTCTTGAGTTCATTCTGCATTGTTAATGAGCTGAAGACGATTCATGTCACTGATGAAGATGGAAGATGAGGATATGGTTTCCTTAAACGGAGAAGCACCAGTTATATCCCATACACGTTGGACTGGATAGGGCTACGGGGCAGAAACGGTGCTGTCCTGCTGGTGGGCATCACCTGTCAATCAGTTTGAGTGACAGCAGAGAGGAAGATACAGCCCTGAAGATGATGCAGACCAATGTCAGACCCTCTGAAAGTATTTCTGAGATGTGTTCGTGCTAACCTGAGTAAAAAAACCTCACACTTTGGTGATTTAGTCATGATCTAGAGGAAAGACTAATGAGTCTTCTGTATTCCACATTAGTTGCAGTTTTAGATTTATAAAAAAAAATTTCTGCTCGAAAGAACATTTCTAGCCTGTGAACTACTGTACAAGGAGTTCAACATTAAGGTCCTCTTAAATAATGCAGGAACGTTTTCTACATTGTTGACATCAGTCATTTTATATCGCTGAGGAATTCGCTTTAATTCCTTTTACATCTTTCATTCAGTATGTCTTGATAAGAACATTCCTTATTCTGTCTTCAAATAACATCTGGTCAATGCTGTGCTAAAATCAAGCACCCACTTCAAAAAAGGACAATTGCCCCTACTGGCATCTGTTCATCTGAGACACCTATACATCTGTCTTTCTGTCTGTCCAACATTCAACCATTCATTCACCTATGAATAAATGCGCTCTCAATGCCAATGCTTGTCTGTGGGGCTCAGCTGCGACCATTGCTGTGGCCACTGCCACGTCTGGTGGACGTGCCATGAGGGGTGTAGTGACCGTCAGAGGTCAAGATCAGGCCGGACGCCTCACAGGCCAATGCCAGCTGCCTCAACGTATCCAAAGCATCTATCTTAGCGCTTCGCAGGAGGTCGCACTGACCCTAAAAAAGAGAGACATGAATCACATGAACCGGGTTATTGAGTTACACATCAGTTAGTCCTGGAGCATGAATTAGATTTGCTGTTCCAGACAGGCTTACAGTCTGTGCATTAGCTGTGGGGATTTTTCAGTGACTCTTTATTACACAATTACACCAGTAGGTGGTGACAAGTCTTTATGAGTGAATCATTGAATCACTGAATCATTTTATTCAAACTAATTTGTTTAAAAGCACTGATTCATTCAGGAATGAAACAAGTGACCTTCTTTATAAGTTAGTTACTGAATCATTCACTAAACCAATAAACCACCCTATTTCATAAATCTTATTTTCATATACGGTATTTTACCCTTTTTATCTCAAATTTTATTAAAAATGTTATAACTCCAACTGAATATATACAGATCCCTTCCTTACATTTTTTACTTTTCCAATAATCTGTTAAACTTGGATGTATTTAACAATACAGATAAAAAAAGATCTGTCGCTACTTTTATCAAGACTTTTAAACCAGAAAGAAAACCAGCACTGCACAGTATTTCATTTACAGGTCATAGAAGCAAAAAATAGCCTGTTTGGAAATGGTCATGAAAACAAAGATTTTTAAACAAAAACATTTTATTAGTGGACCTCAATGGGCAAAACTAATTCATTAAAAGTATGTCCTTTTTAAAGGATATAGAAGATTTATTGACTAAAGCTCTAAAAGATACAGTGACTATTAATACTAGCCAAATAAGACTTTGAAGAGACATGGATTTTCAGCTTTTATGGTAATGTCTTTTGTTTGTATAAACTGCATAAACATCAAATGGAACTGAAACAAGAATATCCAATCAACTAAAACCACCCAAACCCAGAGAAATGACCTGATCATTTGAAAAGTCCACTGCACATGCTGTATTTATAAGGTCAAATTACTTAAATTTGGAAGATAGAATTTCATAACAACAGAAGCCCTTCTTCCCTTTCGTCTAAAACCAGAGTGAAAACATTATCCAAAAATTCAAGGCTATTTGAGGGAGGGAAAGAGAAGGTCACGCTATTTACCTTCAGCACAGTGATGTTCCAAGCAAAACTTTCCACAGCTTTACTCTGTTTACGGCCCTTCAGATTTTCCTTTTCTACCAACCTGGGCATATCTTCATGAAACACCATTCCTAAGAGGACATATAATAGAAAACAAACTCATGCATAACGTGTATCATTTTTTCTGGCTTGAGATTTTTAAAATGCCATTTATGGTGCAAACCAGCTTCTGCAGGAACTGAGCTGCCAAATTATGGATGATAAGTACCCATTAATCCTCTGGTTAGATAATATTGTGCTTCCTGTGATGAATCTTGGCATAAAGAGATTAAACTAAGTGTCTCGGATTTTTGTAATTGGGGCCAAATAATATCTGTGAGGCTAGGAACAGACAGCGAAGATATTCTAGTGTGTCACTAGTCACTAAAACGAATCAGACATCCCAAAGCTACATTCTTTGAATACTGTGTCAACTAACTAGATTACAATGCTGCACGTCCAATATAATATCAAATAACACAGGTGTTGTAGTTTGTCATGCTACAAAAACAAATACGCTTTAAAAAAAAGCTTGTAGCTTGTTACTGGAAAAGCTACACAAACAGAGCCATCGCTAGTGGGGTGAAAGTTGTGTGACGTTTCTAGGGACCCCCAGCTAGTGGAGGGGGCCCCACTGCGATTTCACTAAGGGGGCTGCCACTCAATAAACAGGACCAGTGGACCCCATACATTAGCAATGGCTCTGCTGTCATACTACTAGAAAATGTAATTAATAGCTAGTTTAAGTACCTCATCAACAATGGATACTGTATAGACTTACATCATTTCAAAACAACTCTGTGAAGGTATTTTCAGCACCATTCAGGATAAAAGGCAAAGTTTCAAAGTGTTGATGGGCACTGTGTGTGTTGGGGATGACTGGATCTACTCAGAATGCAAATTTGAGAAATCTGTGAATTGTTTCTCAAGATTTTCACACATCCTCTGGGGCCGGACTGAAACATCATTCAGGTGGAAAGAAAACACAAAGATGATTCATCCTCCACTCATCTTCTCCCCCACACCTCTACTCACCTTCCTTTTGCACTTGTGCGATTCTGTCATGCACTCCATCTGCATTTTCTATCAGCTGTTTGTTGGCAGAGATCATCTGAAGAAGGATGCAGACAGGTACTATATTACGCTCTGCTCATATATTTGAATAAGATTTTTTTTGTTGTTCAGAAACAAATGAATATTTTCATTCTAGACGGATGCATTGCATTGACCAAAAGTGAAAGTAAAGACATTTACAAGGTTACAAAAGATTGCTATTTCAAATACATGCCGTTCTTTTGAGTTTTCCATTCATCATATAATCTACAAAAGACAGCTAAAAATAATCCAGAAAATAAAGCACTGAGTAGCACAACTGTTTTCACCATTGATAATAAGAAATGTTTCTTGAGAACCAAATAAGCATATTATGATTTCTGAAGGATCATGTGACAATGAAGACTAGATTAATTACACTAAAAAATCACATTAAATATATATATAAAAAGTAACCAGTTATTTTAAAATGTAATTATACTTTATAATATTACTGTTTTATTAAACATAAATGCAGCTACTATTTTATCAAAAAAAAATGAAAACATAAAAACCATAACACAAATCACAAAAAAACATGAAAACATTTAATCAATCCCAAATTATTTAATGGTATTGTTCACACACACATGCAGTTTATGAATATGGCTAAAAACGTGAACCCAAAGGACTAATTTTCTCCAAATTTTAATTTTTAATTTTTTCCTTGTGATCTCTTAAGTCTCCTCAAGAATGTTCTAAGAAACTGCTTCTAATTTTGCATTAAATTCTTCTATGACTTATCCAAGCTATATTATACATTAATTTTATAGCTCTATACTTTTACAGTATGTAAACTATTGTCTAATCTCTGACAAAAATACTCAAACATAACACATCTGCGAACTCTATTATGAACTTTAAGCAATAAAATTCTGAGCAGACCCTTGCTGCCCTCTCTCACAGTGAAGATATTTATAAAATGTAGTCCTGCCAGTCAGTGCTGTCTGACTCTCCGGGACTCAAACACACAACAGGGCCCAGTGTTAACTCACAGGGAGAGATAGGGAATGAGGGAACCTACAAAAAGAGAGGAGGAGGATGGTGACTAAAGCCTCAGATGTCTCACTGACTCCGATGTGCCAGTTCTTACTCCCACACACAGACATGTGGGATGGCTAAAAAGACAAATGCCATTGTAAAGGCAGGTAATGCAATATCTGTACCTTATCATTTAGGAAAAGGAAATCTGTACATTAGTGATGCCTCAGAAATTCAGCATAAGCATAAAGTTGGTCTATGAAACTGAACCACCAAAAGCCCAACAGAAAAACACTTGGCAATGATGCGTAACTTTAAAATAGCCTACATAAATAGGCGTCTCTTACCGTGTCATAACCATTTAGCAGTTTACGAGTGGCGTCAGTCAAGTTGCCCAAAGGTTCCAGGCATGGGTAACCTTCCTTCAGAGTGAGTGTGGCACTCGGGGGCCCATCTGGATTCTGCAGCCTCGTGGCCAAGCTCTGGATGCACTGCTTCAGTGTGGCCATCGGGGGGAGTCCACACTGCTCTTTAAAAGTCACTGTGGCACTCTAAAGAAAGAGAAAACATGAACACACAGGCACACACTTGGTTAACACAAATACTTCAGCAAGCCCAAGATAAAGAGATAAAGGTAAGTAACATAGTTTGGTAAGCACAAACAAATGTAATGTTAATAAATAGAAAAGAAACGTGAAATCTGCACTTTTCCAAAATATTTTATATTTTTGAAAGATTAAGGCTCAAGAAATATTTCTTAATTTAGCAGCACACCTGTTCTCAACATTGATAATATCTTTGTGGAAATATTTCTGTGGAATACTTTTTTTTTTTTTTTCAGAATTCTTTAAAAGATAGAAAGTTCAAAAGAACAGCATTTATTTGAAATAGTACTCTTTTGTAACAATACACATTATATACTTTTGATCAATTTTATGTGACCTTGCTAAATTTAATATTCTAAAAAAAAAAAAAAAAAAAAAAAAAAAAAAAGAGTACTCAAAGTATACAACCACAACTGCAAGAACTCTAAAAGACAAGACTGCTAAGAGTATGAAAACTTTAAAAATTGACATTTATATTGTTTGACACTGATTGTAATATGCAAAGCTACTCACACGAGGCAGAGCCAAAATAATGACTTCTTTCCTTTATACAGACAGATAAACCTGTGCAATTTAACGGTTTTCTATGTCTGCATGACTTTCAAAGACCTCAGCTTTAAATCTAATCACATTTCAGCTTTTTATCATACATTTCCCTTCATTAAACTATGGCAGACAGAGAGCTTGTTTCTATTTTCTACCTGACATAATCACACACCCACAACTATGATTAACAGAGATATATGTGTGTGTTCAGGAGGCTTCATGTGGGCGATTAGTCTGTATATCTGTTTATTTGTATGAGAAAGAAGTCCATAGGGTGTGCTGTGAATAAAGTGGACATTGTTGTGGCTCTGATATATTATACAAGAAAAAGGAATGGAAATGAAAGGATAAAGTCTATGTGTGTATGTAAAGTGGCTCCATAAAGTATCTGTACACTGAAAATGTATGAATGTCATTGCATTAGATAAGAAAGTATAAAACCAAGTGACTTTTAAAGAAAGAAAAGTATGCCTTTGGGCTAAATATATAACACAAATAAGTCTGGTATGTTCTGAATAACAAAGCAAGGAATAAATATCTGTGGTGTGTGAGGCAACAGATTCATAATTCTACTAAAAATGACTATAGGAACAGATGGCTTACAGTAATTGCAAAGGTAAGACTAAAGCAATGGAACAAAGTTTTTAGGTCCACTGTCTGGTTGTGTGTTTACCTCAGAGATCAGCAGGTTTTGTAAACACAGTAATTATGGATGTGGAATAACACTGCGGTTGCATCTGATCCTGGCCCTGTCACCTGACCCCCCAGATACTCTACCCTCCATCTTTCCTCCCCTTACATTCACCCATAAATCATACCTTGACTTCACAGAGTCTAGCTCAGCAGAACAGTGTTGTTGTTGTATTTTGTATTTTTTTATTTTGCTTGGTTTAATTTCTTGAGCTTGCTTGAAAATTCAGATCAACACATCGTAATGCTAGAAATGTGTATGTTTACATAATTTAGATAAGTTAAACCCCAGAAATGGCAAGTGAACTGAGCTTTGCTTTCACAATGGATGGCCATAATCCAGTGAGGAGGTGTCTGGTTTTTACATGTTCAGAACAGAGACTTGCAATTTCATGTCAGCTGATTAATAAAAGGCTCGGAATCTGTTGGTGACTCTGTATAAAAAGAATTGCACCAAGTAGTGAGGTCAGAAATCGTCAGCTGAGTGGATTTAGCATATAAAGCTATTACTTGTGTACTAATAGTACACAGTGAGCCAAACAAATGTTTAATGAAAACAAATATATTCCTCCACTTAAAGGGTTAGTTCACACAAAAATGAAAATTAGACTGTGTTTTACTTACCCTCGAAGCATCCTAGGTGTATATGACTTTAGACGAATCCAGTCGGATTTATATAAAAAATTGTCCTGGCTATTCCAAGCTCTATCATTGCAGGCAGCGGGTGTTGCAGTTGAACAGTCCACAAGTCGTCAAATAAAGTGCACGCATTCATAATAAAACATCCCTCACACGGCTCTGGGGGGTGAATAAAGGCCTCCTGTAGTGAATGCATGCATTTTTAAGAAAAGTGTCCATATTTCAAACGTAATAAACACTTTTCTCTCACTCCGGTATTTGTCATACGCAGAAGGCGTTCTGGCAGATAATACAGCATGTATGCGCAGCGCGCGCACCTCTGAGATACGCTAGTCTCGGGAGTTTGTTTATAGGAGTAAAGGAAGCAAAGTTTCTTTACTTTAGCAAAGGAAAACCAGTCTCCTCTTGGTTTATATCGAAATCTTCTGACATTTTTCTTTGCAAATCCTCAGTTTGTACTTCTAATTCACGACCGGCGTTTTTTGTTCTGTTCTCTCTCCACATTCGTCACTAATCACGCAACGCTGACATCATACGTCATCCGCCGGAACTGACTGCAATGATAGAGCTTGGAACAGCCAGGACAATATTTTATATAACTACAACTGGATTTGTCTGAAAGAATAAAGTCATAAACACCCAGGATGCCTTGAGGGTGAGTAAAACACAAGCTAATTTAAATTTTTAGGTAAACTAACCCTTTAATGTCTCACTATAATATCTGTTTTCAGTGTCTGACATGGCCATGTTATTAGTGAGAGACATTTACAAACAACACCAATTATCTGCACGACCCACTGAACAGCACTAAAAGCACTGACAAAAAGCTACTTTTTTGTTTTGTTCACTATTTCTAAAGCATCACATTTAGACAGCTCTGACTGGGAGAGCCAGCCGTCAATCTGGATGGATCAGTGCTACCCTGTCACTAACGTGGCCTCATCCAATCACAAATATCCATTTAAAAAGAAGCACATTAGTAAAAAAAATTTAAAGCCGCACACATAGAGCATGAAAGAAAGAATATAAAATAAAATATTTATAAATACAAAAAAATATCTGAATATAAAAGGTTTAGAAATAAACCATTTAAAATAAATAACGTTTAAAAAATGCAATTATTTACTATTTATTTTTTTAACCTTCAGATTATAGGTTTCTATTTAGAGCATTGAAAACTTATCAGGATGCTTGTCCCCGGCACAACCCCATGCTTAAAGGGATAGACGTTAGTCAGGGTAGCTCCATATAAAATTTTTGACAGGAATGAAAACAATGCTGTGACGGATAGAAGTACAACGAGTCTAAAGGGCAGTACTGTTTTTTACTTACCCATTTTCACCTGATGAAACATCTTTCTAAAAAACTTCCAGTAGACTTTATAACTTTATATAGATTTATATAAACTTTATAAAGTGTGTGCCATTGTAAAACTGTAAGTCCATCCCTCACAGCGTTGGTTTCATCTGCGCTAAATTCAATATGGTGTCTAACCGGATTAAGGTCTATAGTTCATTAAAAAAAAAATATTTACTCACCCTCAGGACTTTTCAAACCCATTAGATTTTGGTTAGTCCTCGAAAAACTAATTATGACATTTTTAACGAAAAGTAAAAGGTTCCAGTCCCAACACTGTACAGGTACAAAGCACAGGTAACCAAAATTTAAGATTTAAACCAAAGATTAAAACCAAAAAGCTCATAAAGGTGTCATTTGAGCTTCTGTGGTGACCACATGTTATGTGCTCTATCTATATATGCCGATCATTGTTGAGATGTACATGAAAGCCAATTTTTTTTTTAAAGATCAAGATTTTCACAGCATAATACGGAAAAACCATGCTGGCTGACCAGCACCAAACTGCACTAATCTACATAAACCAACCTGAACCGGAATGCAAATTCCAACTTGTGTAACCTTGTCTCTTCAGCAGGGTGTGGCTGCCAAGTATTGAAGTCTAAATGCTAGTATTACTGTTGTCTGAACACGCACCACCTCTCTTACCAGTGCATACTCTCGCAGGTCTGTAGCTTCTCGCAGAGGTCCATTGGCTGGGCGGAAAGCGTCATCCAGCACTTTGATTCCTGTGTTACGCAGAGTGACGTACTCTCGTCCACGCCGCACTCCTCTCCTGACAGACAGACCCCGTCTCTGGGCCTTTCCCCCACCTCTGCGGTTAGTGATGGCGATGTGTACAAACAGGCTGGCATGGGGCAAAGGGTCTCCAGCCAGGCCCAGCAGGGGCACATTGCGGTAACCAGGCTGTAGACACTCAAAAGCAATGGTGTACTGGCCAATGAAGTCATCACCTATATAATCATCATCCAGAACTACGAAACGCAGCAGGGCTAGTTCAGGCATGTTCACCTGAAAAGAGAAAACAGTAAATTTTGGCCTCTTCAGGTGTGCAAAATTCTACAGATGCAGCTGTAAGGAGAATTAAATATTTAGGGTGTGTAAACAGACACTTGACACATGAGCAGACATTCTGATATATGAAGCATGCAAAATTTAGTGCAGACCACTAAGCCAACGTGCCACTGTAACACCGCAGAATAAGGTAGATAAAAGATAATGTCCTTAAAGCATTTCCACAGTCTTGTCTATTTAAATATATGGAAATATTTTGCATGCACACACAATCACCTGAACATCTGGCTATGTAGGAAACACATTAATAAGCAAGGACACAATTCAACAAAATCATGCATCTTGCACAACATGAATAACTGAGGGATTGTTACAGGTTGAAACAACTTACAAAAATGACTGTGTAACTACTGTTAGAGGTTTACATAACTAACAAGCACACTCACATAGTAAAAGATACACTGAAAATAACAGGAAGTCTGTATTTCACTGCTTCCTTTATGTCAGAAAAACAGGAACAATGGCACCTGAGCTTAATATCACTTAAATTCCTAATATGCACATCTCCAAAAGAAAACATATTGCTATCTAGGTGTATCCATGCATATCACTACATACATATTCATGATATGTAGTGATATGCATGGATATATACACAGCCACGAGCATGCACTAACACACACACACAAAACAAGTGAGACACAAAAGAGTTATGTCACTCTGAATATGCATTTTCATACAAAGAAAAGTAAAAACAGAGAGAAAGTCTGGCAGGAAAACACAAACAACAAAGATAAAACGCCTCCGCTGGCAGCAGACACCCACACAGACACCGGGACACAGCTCATGCAAAACAAAATAGTTCAAGACAGGTCTGCAGCATCTCAGAGGACCTGCTTCGGAAATTGCATACATTTGTACACATGGACAAATTTAATGAATTCCACAGACAAAATTGTACTATGATATTACCATGATTTGAGACATGTATCATGGTAATACCATGTTAAGGCCATGGCAGTATGTTGTTCTAATAATCTAAGAGTACCACATAAATACTGTAAATACAATAGTACTTAAATAATTACAGTAGGGAAAGGATCATACACACATCAAGGTATATGACAAATACATGTATACCCTACAGAGTCATATAAAGACCATTTTATAAAAAGTTATAAAGAAAATCCCAACTGCAAGTGTATTTATATATTATCGCCCAGCTCTAATCTGTTAAATATGACTATTGGACATTAAGTTGTTAAAATTTTATCAAACATCATGATTTTCTGTAAAGCTGATTTGAAACAATGCAACTTGTGAAAAGTTCTACACAAATAAGCATGATTTGACTTGCCATTGAGACAGGCATCATTAGGGGTACAGAGCTCTCAGTTACTTATCTGTTTAGTGAAAAAGGCCACAGGAAAAGATGCAAAAGCATTCTATCAGATCCCACCAGGGGATGTGCATTTGTTCCTGTGTGTGTGTGTGTGTGTGTGTGTGTGTGTGTGTGTGTGTGTGTGTGTGTGTGTTAGTGGGACTCTGATAGGTGTACCCCTCCCATGACTTATAATTGAATGACGTCCTTGAGCTCCAAGCAACGAGAGACAAACAAATGCAAACAACAAGATGCACAATCCCCCAGGACAGAATAAGTGTGTGCGTGAGAGATATATTTGTGATTTCACTGGATCCTTCTCAAAACCTCCCCTTCAAATATCCATATGGCACAGTCTTTGGTTTAAATCACAATAGCAGGGATTTAAATTTGAAAGCGTTGTGGCTGGAGATTCATATTGGAAGACTACTGTTGTTTTCTAGCTTTGACAAGGATTCTTAACGTAACCAAAAAGGACAACAAGCAAACAGAAGCAGAGAGATGTCATGATGGTACTCACTATTTTTTAAGAAACTTACGGATAATAGCACTACTAATGGATTCTGGATCAATACACGACAATAGCGTGTTTATTGAGTGCTTGAATATCTCTATGCTTGTTGACAGAAACTAGTATTCTTGACAAAATTATCTTTTTTAGCCTTCAAAAATGGCTAGCATGACAATTTCCTCAAACACACACTAACTCTCCTCAAATGAACGTTGTAAAAATTTAGTGATTGGTTTCAGCAGTCTTGCTTCACACCTGGAGTGCTGCATGTTTGTGTCTACT
Source organism: Cyprinus carpio (assembly GCF_018340385.1). Classification (NCBI taxonomy): domain Eukaryota; kingdom Metazoa; phylum Chordata; class Actinopteri; order Cypriniformes; family Cyprinidae; genus Cyprinus; species Cyprinus carpio. The sequence continues at coordinate 18,540,855 of NC_056580.1, read as the reverse complement.
TTATTTAACTGGAAATCACAGGTAAAACAAACCCTCTCCTGCACCAAGAAACTACCTTAATCTGCATCTCGTAATTAAAGCTGTTTAAATTTGGCTCCAATGTGAAAGGTCACATCACTGAAAAAAAAATATGCTGGAAGAAACTGGCACCCACTTACAGAGCAGTGTAATGAGTTATCTTGACTGTAGGTTTGAACTACATTCCAGGGCAAGAGCATTAGTGTTAGCAGGCCATTAAGTTTTGATGTAGATCTTCCCTAATTGCAGATCTAAGAAGAGTTGTGTTAAGTTGCACACACTTGCGTCATCCCACTGCATCCATGAGGACAGACTGCATCCATTAACCTCATTCTGGTTGTGGATCACAGGTCAGTACTCTATACATTCATGTTATTTATGTATGTGACATTTCTGTTACAGTTGCCAGCTCAGGTTACTGCATGCTAAGAAATTAAACCATTAATTTCATTACAACCATTACAACCAGTGACAGCTCACCTTTCATAAACTCGCTGCATTCTATCAGGATATGTTCATATCTAACTACAGAGAGAAAACTGCATGTCTCCAAAAAAAGCATTCAAAACAAAACTCAGATTCTGTCTAAAATAAGCACTAACAGCAGAATTAGCTTATAGTCCTCTGAAATCTGTGTATGCTTAGCCCAGGCAGTGCCAATAATATTTTTGTTACAGAAACACAAGCCTGTCAGTGGTGTTGTCACCTAACGGTTGCAAAATATAACATGTTAACATAGGTTTAGTTTGTCACCTTGCTAAGGGAGGTCAATGAGTATATGTGTTAGGATGTATGATAGGCCATAGCTGAACTCAGTTGGAACATTGTTAATATTGCATGCAGCAGGTAATCAGTGTGAGACATGGCTCAGTTGCTGCTTCATGGATTGCAGCATTCTGATTAAGACACATGAGAATGGACACTGCCCTCAAGACTGATACACACAAGAGAAGCTTAAAATAACCTTACACCTCACTGACCACAACACAGAACACAGGATCAAAAACCCACAGGCAAGGTGTCATGTAAAACATCTAATGTCTCAATGCTTAATCTCAAGTTTTATATCCTCTTTGGGCAGTTATTAATTATGTCCAAAATAATGATTTTATATTTGTTAAATAATTATTACACTGAGTAGACCTATAAAAATGTTTTCCTTTCAGATGTGCTGCCAATCATTTGTTTTCTGTGTGTACATTCATTTTTTCATTCATTTTACGTTGGTAAAAGGGTAAAGGACAATCACAACCAATTTGAAGTTAACTGTAACTGCCACTAGGGGGCAAATGCAAAGCCCATATGCAAATGTCAGAGATAGTGGAAAGGCCAGCTTTAGTTTCAATAAAGTCTTCCAACATAATATATGAAATAAATTAGATTTATATTCATGATATGGCAGTCTTGCGCTCTCACCTGGAACTCAAACGTCTCGTCAAACAGTGGGTCATCCTGGTTCTGGGCAGCAGTGCGAGTTCTCTGCTCTGTGCAGTCTGCAGGCACTCCGTGCAGCTCCAGCACCACATATGGGTCGATGACCTCACCTTTGGCACCAGAGCCTTGTGGCTTGGGTAGACTATGGGCACTTATGACCTTCACCCTGAGTGTTTGTGGTGGTACACCAGGCACGCAGCCTTGTGACTGGGCACTAAAGTAGGAAACCTCCTCTCGCATTACAGCTGGACGAAGAACATACCCACACCCACCGTTCTGCATAAAACGGCCACGGGTCAGGTCGAGCATGGCACCTGGCGTCTGCTGGTTGAGTGCCACCAGTTGCACACCTCCTTTCCAGTAGCCTTGTGGGTTTGGGTTGCTAGAGTCTAGTCTTACAGAGCTGGGCCGCACACGAGTTAGACAGCGCTTGGTAAAGTTCACCAGCTCCTCTGGGCTCTCACTGGCCAGCCGCCCTGCCTCTCCTTCCCCAAGAGAGCACAGGGTCCAGTAAGGGGGGTCAAGGGTCATAGGTGTACCTGGTGTTGAAGGAGTGGAGGGGGGAGAATGCTGTTGGGATGGCTGTGCACTCGTCCGGTAAGCATAAAAGCTGCGACTTCCAGTACGAGCAACTGTGATGAGATCGGACAATTCACGCCGCAAGCGGAGGCGCCTTGGCTGTGGGGGTGGGGGAACAACAAGGACCACCCCCAGTTCCTCTTCCCCAGGAATAGTCATTCTTCTGCCAGCCAGAGGACCACCACCACCAATCTCCTCATCCTCCTCAGATACCTCTCCTTCAGAACCTTCCTCTTCTGGGGGCAGCTTTTTTCCGACAAGAAGCACCTTTCCCTTTAGCTGCTCTGGAGAGGGTAAAATGGTTGCACGACCTCCCAGACTGACAGGCAGAGATTCAGGGGTATGAAGCTTGGGTCCAAAAACCTTTTTTAGGTGTTGTGCAAGAGTACGTTGCTGGGAAGGTGAGCAACGCTGGCATAGATACAGCAGCAGAGGATACTGGGAGGTGAGAAAAGCATACTTGTTGACTACTTCCAGGGCACTACGCAGAGTAACAGAACCATGATGGTGATGGTGGTGATGGTGGTGGTGATGATGCTTTCCATCTGTACCATGGTCTACACCCAATAGTGGCTCCCCTTCTGGCCCATCAGTAACCCCTAGCTCCAGACACCGACAGCCAACCTGCAGGGCTCGAATGAGACCCCCAAGATCAGCCCGGCCATGCACTTGGTCATCCAGCAGGTAGGAGCGGTAGGAGGCACTGATGAAATAATGAGATAGGGGCATCTTCATGTCCTGGCACACATTCTGGTGCTCAGGGTCTAACAACTGGCACTCAGCTGACTGTAGGTAGCGGGTAAATCCATCCAAGCCCAGTAGAACTCGCTCACGCCCATCTGCAGAGGGCTCAAAGCGGCGAAGAAGCTCCAAGCAGCCCTCAGTGGTGGCTAATGACAGACCTTGCTCAGTCTCCAGGAAAAGACGCAGGTCCTGGGCATCAAGGCACTCTCTGTCTTTAGAGAGTTGCACTAGCAAGAAATAGACATCAGGTCGTGTACACAACTCGCAGTAGGCTTCCTGGAATTCTTCCAGTGTAACATGAGAAGTTAGCTTCTCTTTGCTCCGCTGAATCTCCTTAAAGCGCAATCGAAAAAAATAAAAAGAGAAAAAAATAGAGTTTTAATAAACCTTTTTTTAGTACACCTATTTGTGTTCTCAGCACTTTTTTTACTGATAACACTTTGAGATAGAAACCCCAACTTTGTTATTTTAAAGCACGATTAGAAGAGGATTAAACCACACACTATTACCATTGTGTTATTGCATAAGGCACTTGTTCCTGGGGGAATGCCTTGCTTTAGAAATTAAAGTATCTACTAAATGATAAACAAAAGAACATAAGAACTACTGTCAGATGACCATGGCCTTGAAGGTTCAGCAGTCTACTGTAATTATCATCTGCTTATAATTTAAGCCTGTCTCATCAGTTTTTTAGGTTTTGTTCCTTGAATAATAAATGCTGGGGTATGGATTTTCTTCCTTGCAAAATTCACTTTTTTTTTTTTTTGGTGTATGCATATAAACGTCTTAGCAGTGTGTGGACACAAACACCCTACAATGATAAAAATCCATTCACTCCAATTTTTTAATCCCCAAAAAACGTAATCTCAATTATCAAGCCGTTTCGATTTTTTTCTGGAAAATGGGCATCCAACGTCCCATTTAATGAGCAATCACAGTACAAAACTATTAAACAGACCAGAGGCAAATTAAATAAGCAGCTTGCGGCAGATAGTGATTTGAATCTTGAGAGACAAAATGTCACAAGTCATACAAATTCAGGGACAGCAGCTCTACACAGGGCCTAGATGGTGTCCTGCATTTTTCAAATTTGGATACAGCCAGAAGCAAAGTGAGTCATGACTATATAGACAGCTCCTCAATGTTTGTCCTTTTTGCCTTTACTTGTCTCTCTAGACACATGACGCAGATGCCTCACACCTGCTGTCACAAAGACTTGGAGACTTGGCCTTGTGGCTTCGGTCTTTCCTCCTCTTGTCCCCAGCAGTCCAGTCCACACACAAACACACATGCATGAAACTACTGTCACAGCTGCCAAATTGAAAAACAAACAATTGTTGTGCACCTCAGCAGGGCTGGCTAACAAGTCAAACTAAGCAATGATACAGAGAGATGAGCTTTGGAACAACAATTATATTGCCTGTTCACATTTCTGGCTCTATGATGTATGATTCTTATTTTATTTGTCCTACATAAAAACTTTTGCGGTATATGCATTGACATGCAGAGTCAGGAACTGTTTGGCTTTTTCTGAACCCATTTGTTCAAGAAATGCAAGATTTTGTGGATTAAACTGAATTATAAGAGAATGTCTTACCTTTGCTTCCTTAATGCCAGGGCAGAGTTTACAGATGGTGGCCACTGCTGTATCTTCAGACACAATTCCGTGTCCATCTTCATCAACCAGTGCAAACTCTGCCGCCAACCAGTTCCACCTCATCTTGCTCCCAATACTGCCTTCTCCCACCCCTCCATCCCCTCCACTTCCTCCACCAATGGCACCAGGGTGAGACAACAGGTACCGCAACCCTGTCACCCAGATGTTGGCCACATCGGCAGAAAGTGCAACCAGGTCAAGGGACTGATACTCGTCACCATGAAAGATGGAGAAGGCTGCTTCTTCAGCGAGGTGATCTGATGGGCCATTGTGGAGAAAAGTCTCTGTGCTTTTCCCTGTGCGGACCTCACGGATGGCAGAGATGTCAAGTCGAGCTCGGTCACCATCTTTCTTGGAAGGTTCCCAACGGAGGCAGCCCACCTCACAGTCCAGAGTGTAGAATCTTGAGTAAATGCGCGAGTTGGGTCGCACCTTCTTTAGCTCACAGCCACCCTGCATGAAGGCAAGGCAATCTGCAGCACTGCTCACCTTCTTTTCTGATGGCATACTGCTAAAAGAAACAGTTTTCTTTCTTCCACCACTGACCTTGGCCACTGAAGGGTCTGGAAAAAAAGAAGAAAAAATTAAACACAATGTGAGAAACAAAGGAAGAAAAAGAAGGAACTTCTTTGTAATTCTACATAGTGCTGTTTTAGTAAAGCGTCTTAGCAACAAAGCAAGATGGAAATTGTCTCATTCATCACAGAAAGCTCTATGTGTCTGTAGGTTTAATACAAAACACAAGGCATGTTTTAGCCTGAAACAACTTTATGCACATAACAATGGCGGCACATTTTGGACTTTAATGAAGCTTCATGTCATCCAAGGCAAATATACTATGGCGCCCTTCCTCTGGCCAGCACTGGACTGTGTATTGCCATTGTCAGAACTGCTAAAATATCCCTGTTTTTTCTTCTATTCTTAATTCTATATTTGTAATTTTAAATTATTGATGTCTATTCATGTGACTTAAGTGTCTAGTTAATTTTACCTAGCAAAACCTAAAATCTTGGGATTCATAAAGAATAAAATATGGAAATATTGGAAATATTCAAATTTGACTGAATTCCCAAAAAAATATGATTTTGTAATATGTTGCTGAAAAAGCTTATGTAGCAATTCAGACATGCACATTAACAGTTTAAAAAGTCATCAAAGTTTTCAAGCATTTCACTCTAGAGACTCATTTTTGAGTAACAGAAAACAGCAAAAGCTAAATGATGGCAGAACTAATTCTCACCTTACCTGACCCACTGAAAAGAAGAGATAAAAAGATTTATGTTTGCTGGGGTTAGGGGTGTTGCTGGTTTAAAAATGTGTGCTTGCAGCACTGGCCTATATATATATCCTCATACCTCAAAATTAAGCCACAACAAAGCCTAATAAAAGAAACACATTATGTCATTGCAGTAGTTAGAATGTGTAATCTGGGATTTCCACCCTAAGCCATTTGGCACTAATCAGACTGGTTCTCATAACAAATACGCAGAGAGTGCGCATGCAGAAGCTAATTAACTTCAGACCTAACAAATATCAAAGATGGGCTTTATATAATCAAGACATGAATAATCCCATTGGAAAGTTTTCAATTCCTCTGCGTGTGTCATAACTTTTCAAATCATACATACCTGGCAGACAATAAAATGGGCAGAAAAAAATCCCAAAGACTCAACCATATCTGTCTAGGGACCAGAATATCATATAAACTTGGGTGGTGAGCTCTTGTGGCCAGCAAGGAACTAGCGACCACTCCCAGCATCCTATACCAACTAGCAACACTCTTGAATTCACCCAGAAAACACCCTGGCAACAACCCACAACTCATGTCAGTATCACGTCAGTGAGTTTATTGCACTGGGAAGAACCACACTGACTCATTTAGAACATGTAAAAAAAACTAATTAATTAAAAATACAGCCCAATTTAATATGGGGAAATTTTCTGTATTGATTTTTCACAGATGTTTTACCTTTATTTGGAAATATGCATTTCAATGTGTTGTGTTTCAGGGTTGAAAGAAATGTCCATATATAAAAATAAAAATAAAATGAACTGGTACAGTCATTTAATGTCAGGACATTATTTGCTTTTTTTAAATTTTTTTCTTCATTTTTTTTTTTTTTTACAGTGTAGATTTACATTCACATTCTGCTTCATTATTATCAAAATTCACTTCTTTTTGAGTCGAGCAAGAATCAAGCACAAATTCTGGAGTTCTTCAGCTGAGCAAAACCCGTTGACATCCAGACCAGAGCAGCAGTGGATGATGTCAGGTCAGAGAGTACAGTGTGCAGCCACAGAGCACTCTGACATGTTCATTTGTCTTCGTTTGTCTGTTTCTATGCAGCTGGTAGACTTCATTCCTCAAAGCTGCCGTGCTTCTGGATCAGAACCTGCATGACGAGCCGACAGCCTGCCGCTGTGAATCCAGGTCAGCAGGTGTTTGAGCAGACTGTGTGATAGCGGAGCTGAAGCAATCAGGGTGAGCCAGGCAGCAGTGTGCAGTTTAGCGGGCATGACCACGCAACGCTAAAATGCAGCTTTAGTGGTTAGACACCCAAGGGCATCAGAAAAGAGAGGCAAAAAAAAAAATCTGTCCATCAATCTATGCCACCTACCAATCAGGGTTCTCCAGGAAACTATGATGACAAGTCTGCAAAGCTTTTAATGTATCTTTTTATCCTAAAAGTGCATCTATCAGACTTAATCCCCCTAAGCGCACTTCATTTTGCTTTGTTTTTTTTAAACAGATTTTTTTGTGCGTTTTTCAAACAAAGAATGAAGGGTCTACCAGTGAGGAAAGGAAAGGACTGTAAGAGAGTGTTAGCGGAGGAATACAATAAAAAGGACGAGAAACAAAGCAAGGGTGGCAGAAAAAACAGAGTTAATGAGATGGAGAGAGAAGTGCAACAAAACACACACACATACACACTGCTGGAAAACCTAGAAGGTAGGTAAAATGCACATCTTTCCTCCATAATATAAAATTACACAGACATTATAAGCAATTTCCCACCATAGGTCTGAGAGGAATAACAGAAGTATTAAACACAGCAAGGGGAGAGCTGTTAGATGAAGTGTGGTTAAATTTAGATGTGCTCCCATCTCCACTTAATCAAGGGAAAGAGGAGGAGAATGGAAGGGGAGCACAAGCACTAGAGAGAAGGAGATAATAATTGGAGGTTGGATGGATGGAGAAACTGAGGACAGAGGAGAAAATGAGGAGTAATGAGGGAAAATAGTAAGAACTAAAATGCGCCCATATGGGCACTGGTGATGGTTCAGACTGAGGCCATCCTTAAAAATATTCTTGTTTGCCGTAACCCGACCGACCCTGTCAATTTAGGACCGACTCAAATTATTTATTTTTTTTTACTCCTACCCACACCGACTTTCCTAAATTAAATTTTAGACCTACAAATACCAATTTAATACCATTATGTTTACACAATACAAAAGCAATAAAATAATATTAATTATATTTTAGTAAGTATTGTAAATATATAAATTGCCTAGGCCTACATACAAACAAAGGCTATGTTCTTTTTTTTAAATAAAAACCCGTGACGTCATTATGTTTACACTACTGGTTAACAGATGTCACACTATGGCCTGTGCGTTCGCTTCGTCTCATACTCTCATTCACTGTCAGAGTCACCGGTTCACGTTTGGTAATGATGGCTGCAGCTGCAGTAAACAAAATGTTCGCGGTCACCGTTCAAAGTCATACGGGTTCGGGCACCATAATACATCTAAAAAATTCATTAAAACAGCTCGACACCGATTTAACTTGGCACGAAGTTCTGGAAAAACTGTGCCCAGATCTTTTCCCATCCCTTCTCCCGTCTAGTCTAACCATGACCGTGTCGACTGACTTGAAGGAAACCACTAAAATGTTGGTGGAGGAAACTCAAACTATTGAGAACGTGCTACAGTTTGAAACACAAATCAAAGTGGTTTCTTTTAAATTGAAATTTCAAAGTGAGACACCACCACCCAACAACACAATGAATGCATTTTCCATCATGATGGGCCAGGCGAAGACCCCGAAGGACCCGATCCTTCATTCCTGCAATATTGGTGAGTTTGCATTCTTGAGTAGCAGAGCAGGTTTTTTGATTTAAAGCTAGCATACATAACCTACTAGCCTTCCTGTTAACGTTAGAAGCTAACTTCAATAGTGTATGAGACGGAGAATTTTGAGATATGCTTGTGAAATACATCTGTATGAGCCTACATTTAGGCGCGCATTATTCGAAATTATTAATGGTCATTACCAAGAAGTAGGCAATACATGGAGTTACATGTGCATGGTGCTATAGGCTTACAATGACAGCTAGCTGCTAGTTGGAACCTTTTCTTACTTTATGTAAAATATGTTCGAAAATGATATTGCACGGCCGATTGGACTCGGACCGTGTCCAGTTTTTTTTTTGTGAAAGCATAACAGCAAATAACCCAGATCTTTTCCATGTTTTTTTTTTGAAGAAAAGAATTTTTTTGGAGCGCGTCCAGCTTCGGACACACATGCATAACAGCAAATAATACTTCTGCACAGTGTTTCTCTTTTTTACAACAGAAATGTGAATTCTGCCGGTATTCAGACAGTCTCATGCATACAGATACAGATTCGGGCTAGAATCGCCTACGCATGCGATTTTTTGTTGTTGTTGACATTTCTAATCGTAAACAGCCATTTTGTAACTTTTTTTTTTTTAAATTGAAACTTGAAAAAACAAATATAGACCTACCTACCGACCCTTTTTTTTTTTTTTTTTTTTACTGTTACTGCAAACCAAAATATTTTTAAGGATGGGCTGAGGAAACAACCCTTGGTCCATTCCTATTAAACCTGATTGGTTTTAATAACAGTTGAGCCCCTGCCCTTTAATGGGCGTTTTAAAGCTCATCAGCTTTGGCAGCTAAAACTCACAATGACATCAGCCTTCTCTACTGTACTATTGAGTCCTCAATGAACCTTTTCAACACTGCCTGAGAGTAAACTCTTGCACGCAGCAGTTTACTACTGTCATCTGCTTAAAGCTAACACAAACACTCTGGACTGAAAGGAAGACAACAGAGCAAATTCACAAATCGAAGGCTGTGCAAGAATAATTTATTCACAGATATTGACAAATATGTCAAGAACATGTCTCTAAGGATGAGCAACAATTAGTCAACTAGCGAGGTCTAGATTTTTCTGTTACACTCCCATTCAAAAGTTTAGAAATTAATACTTTTATTTAACAAGGATGCATTAAATTAATTTAAAGTGAAAGTTAAGACTTTTAGAATGTTTTAAAATAAATGATGTTCTTTCAAACTTTCTTTTTCTCAAAGAGACCTGAAAAATGATAACAATTTCCACAAAATATCAACCAGCACAACTTTTTTCAACATTGATAATAATAAGAGATGCTTCTTGACCACCAAATCAGCATAATTTCTGAAGGAATTAATGACATTTTAAAATTTGTTAAAATACAAATCAGTTTTAAATTGCTAAATAATCACAATACTACTGTTTCACTATATTTTTGATCAAATAAACGCAGCCCTGGTGAGCACAAAAAAAACTTCCAAAACATAAAAAAAAACCTATCTAACCCCAACATTTGAACACTGTAGTGTATAGAGTGATATTTTGCTTTAATTAGCATGTTATCAGTTGCTATTAAACTGTTTACACAGTAAAAGCTTCATGTAAATGATGCATTTACATTCATCGTCTTTATAACCAAACACACTCAGAGTGACGTCTTTGGCTGTCAATTTTAAGAAAATTAAGTTTTGCATATTCCTAGTTTTAGTAGGCAAAACAAACTGTTAAATTAAAATAGGCATGTTAAAATGGTATAAGATAACGGAGTCTTCAAATGCAGTATTTATGTGAAAGGAGTCATAAGCTTTGAGCAATACTGGGCAAGCAAACATAGAGCTAATCACATGGCAGTCTGTTAAAGAAATTATGCCGTGACTTGCATTGGGGAAAAAAAAGTTTCTTGGTGAGATCACCAAGTAACAGTATAGTACACTGACAAATAAATGTCTGATTATTATTATTTATTTATTTTTCAAAAACAATCAACCCAAGCCATCCTGCACTACAGAAACGAAAACTGCTTTTATGATGATGCTCTCCATAACAGTATGACAGGGTTGATTGGTTAAAGGGATAAACTCTGTGATAATTTCCCCACCCTCCTGTCATTCCAAACATGTATGAAATTAGTTATTATTTATTAAAAATGTTTTTTTTTTTTTTTTGCACGGATGCACCAATACCACTTTTTACACAACGTGTCTGATACCAATACTTTTATTTTTGGTAGGCTACATGCTGATACGGATACCTGTATGTTCATAGCATTTGTAGTTATTTTCACACTTAATTATGCTGGTTAAAATACATTTTACAAACATTTGTTACTTTCACTGTTCATTTTCATCTTTAATTTTGATGTGAAAGGTTTGGAATTATGTGAAGGTGAGTAAATGTTTAATTTTTTTTTTTAGGTGAACTATCCCTTTAAGCGCACAACACTTCCATCCATCAGCTCATTAACCCACTCACAACAGAATCCACTAACGCCACCCCAAAATACCACCCCGTGCCACTGACTTCATCAGCTGGAACAACACCTGCTGCCCGTAATCCACTCCGGCTCCAAGCAAGCCACAAACAGCACTGCAATCCAGCTAATGATCCCAGCTCTGAGAAAGCAGTAGATTACTGCAGGCGCGCTGCTCCCACCCCATGAAACATGAGGGGTAATCCATGCCAAGAGATTTAGTAGGGTTAGAGGGGAACGCTCATGGATTAACCAACGATGAGTTTAGCTGGCCGTCAATCCTATACCGCCCAACTAATTGAAAATGCTGATGTGTGGGTCAAAATGGAATTATGACAAGCAGAAATGTGAGGCAGTGCTGATCTCCTGACATTGAGCTTGTCTATAAACAGCTTGAAGGATGAAATGTGTTGTTAAATCAAATATGAGTACAGCAAAAGAGAGATTATCAAACACCTGCTCTTCCCAGGAGCAAAAAAACAGCCAAATATAGAGGAAGGGTTGTGTAATCTTCACATTTCTAAGCAATATTGAGAAATTATTTAATTGTACAGCAGAGTATGAAAGAAAAATATTCCAGTAAAATCTGAATAACTCCAGCCTAATAACAGCTGGCAGCTATGGAGATTTCAATGCTCTAACTCATTACTTGGAAATTGCTTTATAATTAAATGCATGTTGTAAAACTTGCAGGACTTTAATATAATTACACTCACTAAACCTTCTGTCTGTTATACCTGTCTGTTCTGGAATTAAGAAACAGGTTTATTACTTCCTACACAGATGCATCATTACCCTAATATAATCAATCTAATATGTAATAAATATCAAATTTTCTCGGTTTAGTACTATAACTAAAAGTCTGTAGAAATGTTAAGCCACTTTGAGAAATTTGACTTATGAACTGTTTTATTCTGACTTTAATACTCTGATGGTCTCTACTGGACTTGAAATATCTATTTAGAGACAAATCTAGTTTCAATAGAGTGATTTTCAGGTTTTATTATCCAAATTGCTTTATTTTATTATCTATATAGCAGATGAGTTCTTTTGCTAGTCAACTAGAAACTGTGAAAGTAGAGAAAAGCAGCTCACGATTATAGGCATGATTGCAAAGCAAGGCTGGTCTCACATGATCAAGAGTAAAACACTTGAAGTAATTGCCGGCCATTTCCACAATCAAGCTCCTCTTATCACAGTTTTTCACAGCCTACATAGCCTACACAGTCATCAGCCTACGCTGCTTTACAGGTTTCATTCTGAAACCAATCAGTCCTCAGATAGTCACCAAAGCTGCCCGAATGAGCAGAGAAAAGCTCAGACATCACTAAACTTCTGCCAAGAGTGATTTTCACTTTTTCAGGCACTGTGTGTTTCCTAAAAAGCCTTCTCAGTGCGCCCACTTTCTTAGACCTAAGCAAAAAAAACCTGTTCAATTAAGCCAAAGGTTCAAACGGAATAAAAGCAAAGAAAACAATAATATTTTTGTTGATGAAGTGAAGTGAAGTGAAGTGACGTGACATACAGCCAAGTATGGGGACCCATACTCGGAATTCGTGCTCTGTGACATCCAGTATGGGGGGACCCATACTCGTGTGCTCTGCTTTTAACCCATCCAAAGTTGCACAATGAACAAACACCACACCCGTGAACACACACACCCAGAGCAGTAGCCATTATGCCGCGGCGCCCAGGGAGCAGTTGGGGATGCATTCATCTGAGGGTGGACCAATCAAACTAGAGTATTTTTATGCATTCATCTGTCACTTTATTGCGAGTCCGACTCTCTAACCATTAGGCCACGACTTCCCCCATGACATCAGAGGTTGTGCATCCAATCAAACTAGAGTATTTTTATGCATTCATCTGTCACTTTGTAAAATGTCTAATACTAATACAATATTTGGCCCAGTGTCTGTTCCATCTGTTCAGCTGGTAAACCACACTTCTGCTGTTGTTTTTGCATTTACAAAATTGTCAATTACAAAAATGATAGTTCTGCGTATGAATCCTAATTTATATTCAAAAGGCACTTATTAAAATGCCTTTCTGTTGCTTAGTAACATTAAACAGCTTGCTGTAATTAATATATTACTTGGCAGATCATTTTTGAAGGTTATCAATTAAAAAAAAAAAACTGCTTCAAAGAGCCTCAAAGACACGTCTAGACCCTCCTGAGTCTTTACCCAGAGCAAGTGCAGGTTGAAAGCAGACTTATAAAAGGATAAAAGTGCTGTCATTCCTTATTAACAACTGCTGCTCCATTCCAAGCTAGCAAAGGAGTCTGCCACAACATCCATGCTCTGTGAAATCCTGAATATCTGATTAGCTTTCCATGCAGTAAAAACGCCGGATGCACACAACCAACACAGTAGAAGTGACTGAATAGTACATACAAGTTCATGCATCTTTTACTATTCACCCCTGTGGATTTAGTCAGAGAACTAGAAGATTTTAATAACTGACCGTATGCCAAACATTAAAGTGCCCATCAAAGAAAGACTCTTCAGCCACAAGGCAGTTAAACAATTAAAAGCAAGACAGTTACGGTGACAAAATGTTTAACAGTACAAAAAGAATAAGCAATTAGACTATATCTCGGCTACCTAGCAACTCCAGGTGAAGGAGATGCAACTGGATAATACATAAGTAATGACTGCATTTTCCGCTGCATAACCTTGGTAGAAAAATCCTTCCAGGATAAATTCACAATCACCTGGGCTGACATAGTTTATTCAAGTTTAAGTGTGCAAACCTATCTTAGGAAACCGCTGCAGTTTTTGCAGCCTGAATGGCCCAAGGACTGTCAGATTTCTTGTTGGGATGTGGTTCAGCGACTAAGAAGCATTGCTCTGAGCGTCTCAAACCCTGAGGAGCTGTTCCCGGCTGTTAATTAGCAAAGCTTGTCCCAATCCATCGAGTTAATTTCAGCAGACAAGCTGGAAAAGGTTAGGCCATGCCTAACAGATCAACCCATGGATTTACGCTTGTTGTTTAGCTATTCACCTTATTTTTAACGTAAGAGCAGGTATGGCCACTCTTAACTCAAGCGTGAGAGGCTTCTGGTTCCAGATATTTTTAGCTAAAAACCCATTTATTATGCTTCATACTGCAAACTGGTATTTATCATCATATTTTTTTATTGTAATCATAAACACATCAGTTTGTATTTCTGTATTTTGTGTCCCATTACCCACAAAAAAGGAGAGAACTAAAAAAAATGCATATGCATATGATAATAAATTAGATGAATAAACACATAAAATTTAATGTTAACACATATAATGTTATTTTATATCATTCGAGGTTAAACATTCTTATATATTCTTCCATACAAACACAAAATATAAACTTATGAAATATGTATTTCATTTTAAAATTACTTATTTCTTGATTGGCAGCACTAATGAAAATATGTCCTAAAGTGGATAAAGTGAAAAAAAAAGTGTGACGTGACATACAGCCAAGTATGTGGTGACCCATACTCAGAATTTGTGCTTTGCATTTAACCCATCCAAAGTGTACACACACAGCAGTGAACACACACACACACCGTAAAACACACCCGGAGCAGTGGGCAGCCATTTATGCCGCGGCGCCCGGGGAGCAGTTGGGGGTTCGGTGCCTTGCTCAAGGGCACCTCAGTCGTGGTATTGCTGGCCCGAGACTCGAACCCACAACCTTAGGGTTAGGAGGCAAACTCTCTAACCATTCCCTGTCGTGGCCTAAAAAAGATACCGTTTTACCATACTTCTAAAAAAGGGAATGTGTCATTTTAAATAAGAATTAGCCACAATTCTGTGAGATCCGTTTGACCACGTGAAATGTGGTATCACCTATTTCCTGTTTGATTTGTTTTTCTTCCCCACCAAATGTGCACAAAATGAAATGCTTGGCTGGAAGCAATCTTATGTCTGTTGAAAGTGAAGTGAAGGGATCCGGGCCATCACAGCATGCCAAACAAGGAAGCAAAGCAAGTGCAAAAGAGAAGCCAGGGGCTGGGAATGACAGAGAGAGAGGGGAGAATTAACTGTCTGGCTGGCACTTACTCATGCATAAATAACAAGCTTGAATTCAGCTGCGCACCATGACTAGGAGTGTGGCCTATAGTCAAAGATACAGAAAAGAGTGTAAGACAGGCAAAAGAGGACATGAAGTATGGAGGAAGACATATTTGTTCATGAAAATCTAAACGTGACACTTTAGGCTCCACCCATAACAACCAGCAATGTAAAAAGGCACTTGTATGGAAAACAGATCATTTACTGCAAATAATTTCCTAGTCAAAACAAAGGTGAAATCTTCAACATTCATTATTACTTCACCTTTTTCACCATGGTGCTCTCACATTGTGACTTCTCACATTATGGTTTTGGCACCTTAATTTCATTTTTAGTTTAGTTTTTAGTGTACAGCAAATAACCTCATCTGTTCTCCATGACTGGACCTATACTTCACCCTCTTTTAAACCCCTTGATTTTTTTGCTCTTAAATTTCTCTGTTCTTGCCAATTTTCTCCAAAACGTCCCACTTCCTGAGGATCTCTATTTTAGGTCATCCTCCATTTATTTTTCAATTGGTCTGTTCTTTTTGTCATTTTTTTTGAAAGCCACCCACACTGCTGGAGAGAAAACAACATGGTAACACAAAACAAACAGCGGCAGTGATCTATAAAATGACCTGTGTGAACTTGTGGAGGTGTAAAGTGATTTAACCAGGTGCACTGGTGTTTTTCCTCAAGGCCTTACCTTCTTTTGTTTGTTGCAGTACATCTCTCTGCAATACAGTTCAATGAAGCCACTGGACACCTCAAATGGACTTCACCTCACAGACTCAAGCTCATGCACAGCAAAATAAATAAATAAAATTAAAAAATACATTTTTGATGACCGTTCAAAAGAAGAGCATTTATTGAAAAATAAATGTTTGGTAACCATGTAAAACATCATTCATTTTTGAGCTGTGAATCAAATAAAATATTTTTCCTGAGGATGGAGAGACAAGCCTAACCTGTCAAAGAATATACAAATAAATACATTATCAAGCTAAATATGTTAAATTAGCATGACGTCATGATGCCAAAGCTTGAAAACCTCTTATATTGGTTCTCAAGCCAACCATAAGCTAAAGTGAAGAAAGGGAAGACCACAAGAGACAAGCAGATAAAACAGAGAGAATTAGATGTACAACAAGGACTCTTAAAATGCAACTTGAAAGCCACCCAGAAAGGTCATTCAATAATGGAGGCTGGTCCCCAGTGAGCACAGTATCTCCTTTGGTACAAAGAGTTCTCAGGCATCATAAGTAAACAAAAGAGGAATAAACTGTCCAGGGGGAAGAGGGCAGTCACAAAAGACTCCAGATCCACAGAGAAAAAGCAAGATATATGGAGAGCAAACCTTGCCAAAAGAGAAAGACGTTGGCCTTGGAAAAGGAGCAAGACATGAACCCCAGTGAGAGGTCATGGCTACAGAGAGAAGAGTATTAAAAGCATTATGCAAATAGCGCACAGCTTTACTAGACATTGTATATACCCATACTGTGCATCAAAAACATTGTGCTATCACAGCTCTGTGTGTGTGAAAGCCAATGTGTACTTTAGCTGGGCACACACTGTGTATTTCTTTCTGCCTGTGTGTTTAGAAACGTCTGTGCACTGGCAGCAGTGTGAGAATGGCCGGGTGCCAGCAGGAATGGGGCAGCCCAGAGGGAGGGCACCTAAAGACCATCGTGGGCCTCAGCTGAGCTGGGCCACTGAGGAGTTGATGTCTGAAGGGGTTAAACGCTAACAAGATGACTCATGGAGAATGCCAGGATGGAAAACTGTGCTTCCAGTGGATCCAAGTTTGACTAAAAAAGCCCAGGAACACAAGAAGAAAATGGAATTAAAGGAATAGTTCACTTAAAAAAAAAGACAATTCTGTCAACATTTCACTGTCATGTTGTTGCAAAACTGTTTGACTTAATTTCCTTCAGTGGAACACAAAACAAGATGTGTTGAAGAATTTTATAACTGGTTTTTCCCATCAGTGGGGTCCAAAATAACATTGTACGGACGCAAAATATGTGTCAAAATATCTTCTTTCATGAAGGTTTGCTGAAAAATGTATGATAATTATTGCCAAGTTGTCATGTGTTATTGAAATGTCAATAGCAGCTTTAATCTCATAACTGGAAACCACCGCCCAAAGGCGTTACCAAGATGAGAGAACTGACAATTTCTAAAAAGTAGAAGGGATTAAAAGAGAGAAAGATAATTGATAAACAGTTGTACACAGACACGCACACACACACACATAAAAAGAAATGGAGCGGGGAGGGGAACGGCAGAGATTATGACTGATGTCATTATTTTCCATCTTTGGTAGCCATCAAGATGAAAATCGAGGTCAAAAAGATTGCCAAAGGGAAGAGGTCAGCGGAGTGTGCATGGTTCAGAGAAACAATCATCATCAGGGCAATGCAAAAGGACAGGGCAGTGTGTCGAAATATACACTATAAGCCCCAAACATACCAGTGATTTTATCAGATGGATTCTAATTCAGAACATACATGCATCCACTGCTGGGTGTTTGTGTGACTATGGGTACTTTCGGCCATGACAGACGTTTAAAAAATAAACTTAAAAATCTTTAAACACACGTTTCACATTCTCACTAGATTACATTTTAAATATATTAAAATAGAAAACATAAGTTTTAAATTGCAATAATATTTCACAAATTTTAGTGCTTTTACTGTACTTTTGAATAAATGAAATGTTGTTGAGCATAACAAACATTTCAAAAACATAAAAAATAAATCTTACCATCCTCAAACTTGGGACACAAAAGTGCCCAAAGATAAAGGAGCCAATTTTCATCTTGACTGGTTCTGAGTCCACTGATCTCTACTTTGACTTATTGATCTAAAACAAAGGTGCTTCAATAAAAAAAAAAAAAAACAAGTTAACCAACCTTTTAACTGAGCAATCCATCTAATCTTCTGCAGAAGATAAAACAGGATGAGCTTCCAGAGTGCTGAAATAGCACAGTGCACCATTTACATGATATTAAGCTACTAGACAACATATGCATTTAAAAAAAAAAAATCATGAAATTGCAATGTGTGGTTATTGAAGTTTAGATTGAAATGTGGGTATTTATTGAAATGTGAGATTTTGGTTTAGAGTGTGTTGGTGTGAAGCCTACTGAATAGTTCATCTAAAAGTTTCCCATACTGCACTGCATATTCATCTAATTGTAACTCTTGAAACTGTCTGTACTAAAATGGGTTATGTTGTTGATGTTTTATGAAGCGCACTGCATGCATTCTATCGATCAGTGGGAACAAAGCAAGTGAAAGGTGAGGGAAACTCTGTGGATGAGTACTGAAGAACATGAGGGTGGAATATCCAGGGCTATGTATAGAGGAGTGTGTGAGTGGGACGGAAGCAGATATCTCTCTGCTGCTCAATATAGCACACACATGCAGGTCCACAGTGGATGTTGAATAGCATTGCTGCAAGGTAGGATTGAAGAGATGTTGAACAGCAGAGAGAAGTGGTGCCCAGCTGTGAATCTCAAAACCTATGCTTTCTGCCAGAGCAAACAAATTTACTAAAACACAACCCAAAAACAAACAAAAATAACATAACATCAACAAACAAAAAATAATCAACACAGAATGATTTCTGAAGGACCATACACCATGGAGAATTCAAAGCATCTGCTGAAAGAATCATGTACATGAAGACTGGAGTAATGATGCTCTTTTTGTTTTTTATCTTAGCCCATAAAACAAAACAGTAATTAAATTACAAAATAAAAAAATAAATTAAAAACAAAACATAACATAACTAAACAAACAAACAATAAAAAAATAAATTAAAAACAAAACATAACATAACTAAACAAACAAAAAATAAAAATAAAAAAAAAAAAAATACTTACAAAACTAAAACATGGTGAACAGCAGCATTTAAAATACCAATTTTTATTTATTCTTGTTAATTACTTAAAATGTGCAAAGGAACAGATTAAAAGAAAAAAAATTATTTAGACTTCCCAAAGTTAGATTTAAGAGAGGACAGTTCAGGACATTCAATTACTGACTCTGCTCAGTCAGTTGAAATCTATACACACAATTCAACAGTGATGGAGCATATTGTCACACCACAATGCTACTTGTTGTCAAAAGTAGCTTGCTACTATAAACTATTTTTAGCAGCTACTGACAGGCTACTGAAAAATGTAGTTAAGTTAGCAGCATTTTTAGTTAGCTACTCCCCAACACTGGGAACTCTGGGAACTGAAGGGTGTGTGGGGGCACTGGGACAGAAAGTCAGGATGGTTGAAGGAGCCAACACACAAATGAAAGGAAAAGCATTTGTCTGTCAGTGGGGAGCTCTTACATAATATAATCTGTTTATGCAACATACGAGAGCCACAGCATCCTTCCCCGCCCTCCGCTCCGGTTCTCTCTGCCTCTCGCTCCTCTGAGAGATGACCTCCTCTGCACACGTCATTCACACAAATACACACAAACAAATGAAAGACAGAACAGCTCTGGGGGGCCGTCAGAAACAAACATATACAGACGCTGATAAACTATTCTATTCAAACTCGCGTGTAAACAAAGTGGCTTAATACACAACCATGTACAAAAAAAATAAAAAATGTAGGCCCCCCCATGGAACCATAACGACTCATGTAAATAAACATAAAAAAAAAAAAAAAAAAAAACGATTCGAAAATGAAAACATAGTATTCCAGGTTTTTTTTATGGAAAAGTGCCACCATAATGTATTGTGAAAGATACGTTCACAAACAAAGCTTCACCATAAACGCACATCAGTAAGCCCATGTTGGGTAAATAAACACTGTGCTATTTGCTAAAATGACCTATTTTAACAAATCATGCGGTAATGCAACCAAAATATGAATATGCCTCTTCACGCCTACATGCTGCGCAGGCACTGAAATCCTCTAACTATCTTTCACACACACATATAAAGCCCAATGCTTAGCTGAGGGCCAGATGTGTATCTGAGTGTGTGTTTATAGGAGCAGTGCTCAGAGATCGACGTGGGAACAGGGCAGAGGGAGACATATTGCATCAAGTTCCCACACTGTGTCAACTAAACTACGGCAACCCCAATGGCTCTACAAACCCACACAGACCATGAGCTAAAGGGGAGATTGCACAAGCCCCATGCAAACATCAACGTCATTTCAAAAACTATGGGTCACAGACAGGGGTTAAACTGGGCATAACGTCATGGCACCTTCAATTTAAATAAAAAATTCTCAGTTTCAGTATCCCATGGCAATTTAGTGAAGAAAAAAAATAAGATGCCTATAAAAACATATGCCTATAAAATACCTATAACAACATAACTTATAGTATGAACATGTAAAGTGATACATATACTTACACAGTTTTAACAAATTTTGGCACTTTGAAAAGTTTTCAAAAGTTTGTTTTCAGGTCCCTAAAAGAGTTTTCGTGTAAATGAACAACCCAAACACACAAAAAAAAAGTTTTCAGTTTTTTAGTTGAAAATGGTGCTGTGTAAATATTTTGTGCCAAAACAGTCTAAGACATTAAACATACTAAACTCAATTTACATTTAGTCATTTAGCAGACACTTTTATCCAAATGAGGACAATGGAAGCAATCAAAATCAACAAGAGAGAAAAAGAATAGAAAAAGAATAGACCAAGCTAGTGTTAGAGACCTTTTTTGCTTTCAGTTTTTAATTCTTCAATTTAAGTTTTAAATAAAAACAATTTTTAAGCAATTTTTTATTTCCTCGTTTCTTTTTTTTCTATGTTCTCTTGCAATAGTACTTTCACAAACAGGCTTCAACATTGATAATCATGCTTTGTTTTTTGGGTGAAACTTAGAATCACTACACGATTTCTCTAAACTCCCAATTTAACCCACAGCACACTAAACCACATCTTGAGTGCAGGCATCTCAGTATGTGTCTGCAATTGGCTCTCTTATGTTCTTCCACATGATCTCACTGCACCAACCAAGCATGATCTCAGTGAATCTAGTTCAAACAGCTGGCATGGAGTTTTCCAGAGCTGTTTCCTGCTAGTGCACCCAGAGGACCAATCAACCAGATCAGCAAAACCATTCAAGAAACAGACACACACATGCAGACATATAAACTCCCCCCTGTCCTCAGAGACCAGTGCAATCACATCAAATTTGATGGGTTCATAATAACCACTCAGTCTGAAGGGCTACTTGTTCAGTGAGTTTATAATAACATCCTATTGTTTCTTGTTTGTCCTGTTGATTACGGTCACAGCGTCAGGTCAACACTGTAACCATATCAACCCGAGATGACAACTGTCGCTGCGGGATGCATGACTGGCTTACAAGCTTTTGTCTCTGCAGTGTCAGTGAAACAAGTATCAAAACAAGTAACTGTGCATGCTGGCCAATGGATGAGCTGAGAGGAGGAAGAACTGAGTTTATTCTGTTGGGTTTTAGGGGTTAGCTGAAGAGATTGATTGTCACTGTAATCAATCTAATAATATCAATGACCTCCTAATGATTTTTCTATGCAACACTTTGCTATCCAGACCTCTTCACGGCAATTCGAGAGTTGTTGGGCCAGCACACACCAAACACACATTGGTGTCAATCTGACAGGTGTTAATGACTCTTGTCTTTTTATAAAGTGTGCCTGGCACCTCAAACTGTAGCACTTAAAGTCACATAAGGATAAAGCAGTCATAAATATCCCACAATAATCCTATAAAAGCTTTCATATGTTAATTTGGTTTTCTTTGCTTGCATACAAACCGAAGTGTTTATAGTTAGAGTTAGATTTATTTGCATGAACTATGGTTAATTATCACTAAAAAAAAATTCTTACGTGATAAGACACTCATCTTTTCCTCACCTTTTCCAAAGTGTTTCTGTTCCGAAAAAAGGGCATGACACTGAAAACTAAAATTATAAAGATATAAAAATAATAACACATCAATTATAAATACTTTGCATTAACTTTTATTTTATTTTATATGATATATTTTCAGTTTTGATTTACACTTCGATTTTAATTGGAGTACTTTTTTTAAATCTACGTTTTTCATTTACTATTTATATTTTATTTAAATTATTGTAAACTATTTTATTTTTAGTTAATAACACCCTGGTTAAGACAAGGTGTAAGGTTCTGGGTACTGGTCGAATTATTTATTAATAAATAAATAAATAATTGACATATTTAAAATAAATAAATAAATAAATAAAATATTTAAAATAAATAAATAAATAAATAATATTTCAAACAGATTTAAATCACATCTAACAGGTGTTCTCAAGGATATCTGCTTAAGTGTATTATTTGTGTCTCAAAAAAAAAAAATTGTTAAACTGACTGACTCAATGCCATGAACCCTGCAATCCCAACAACCGGGAATTTATAAACATGACTTTGCACGTTGATGAAAACCCACACACCCTGAATCCCACAAACTGCATTTAGTCATACAATCAGATTGGAGCTTTCCATTACGAAATGGCTTTTGCTATCTTGTAGTGCAATATGCACCAGACGCTGCATGAGCTTTCCTTGGGTGGTCTTGTCAGTATGACGTCTGAGGCAATTAAAGAGGTCATTTGAGAGAAATGATTAAAGACAAATCGAGAGAGAGGAAAGGATTGCTTTGCGCCTCCTCCTCCCAGTTCCTGTTCGTTTTTGTTCAAGTTCAAACTTTCCTGGCAAGAACAATTTTATACAGATCATGAGGATGCTATCAGTTTAGCTAAATAAGATGATTGACAGCTGAGTAATTACATGAGAACACAATGTACACCCAGTTTAAAGAGAAATAACCAAGAAAGAAAAAAATATATGCCTGCATCAGGTTAAGGAGGCATAATGCTCCAAAATCAAATCCCTCTTTCTCTCTTCTGCTCTTCTAAACACAATAAATATTCCTAATCTTTTTTCTCTCTCTCTCTCTTTTCACCTAGTTCTTTCTCTTACGCACATAGACATGCACACTCACACTCTCCCTGTCGGTGGCAGACACACGTGGTGAAGTAATGAGGACCTATACAGAGTCGTCTGCAGGAGACATGCTTTCATCAGTGCTACTGGATAATGGTTACCATGGCAATGGGGGCCATTGCACATGGGTTCACAGATGCTCCGATCGGCCTAAATGAAACACAAAGCGCAAATTTATTCCATTTCAAATGCTTATCAACTTATAATAAAGTCCCTCCCGGTGAACAGATGACCTGCAGTTGTCTACAAGGAAGGCATGTGATACAAAAACCAATACACAACTGATGTAATTCCTGCACCCAGCCAAATATCGCATTTAAATTATGATGGCAAAAGAAGATCATGGAGGCAGTGGAACAACAAGCTTCCCTTAAACTAGCCGCACAATGCCTCTTTCAGTCTCCTTAAGCAGCCAGCCATGACCCGCTACTCAAGTGTGAAGGTCAGCTCACTGTCTGACATACAGAGAAAATAAGGTTCTCCTTCAGGGTGTGAATTTGGCGAGAAAGTGCTAGATTATCTCAGGAAACAAGCTCAACAGGACGAATGAAAACAAAAGCTCTGTTCCAAACCCCAAGAGAGGCGTTTCTACAGTCCAAAACTGCAGTTACCATTCAAATATTTAAAAACAGCTTGAGGGAACGCAAGATAATGGAACAATGAGAGGCTGAAAAAAAACTGTAAGACACGCTGCAATGATCAAAGCTATCAGTCTAGTGCAGGGGTCACCAAACTCGGTCCTGGAGGGCCGGTGTCCTGCAGAGTTTAGCTCCAACCCTAATTAAACACACCTGAAGCAGCTAATCAAGCTCTTACTATGTACACTTGAAACTTCCAGGCAGGTGTGTTGAGGCAAGTTGGAGCTAAACTCTGCAGGACACCAAGTTTGGTGACCCCTGATCTAGTGCATGTTTAAAACAATTAAAAAACAAACAAAAAGTGGGTGCAAGAACAGCTATGTGAACAGCCCCTTAGATTTCTTAATCTTTAAATGATGTTAAATAAATGACAGTAAAGACATTTATAATATGATAAAAGATTTCTATTTTCTTTTGTAAAAATCCTATTCCTTTGAACTTTCTATTCATCAAAACAAATCTTGAAACAGATTTTCACAAAAATGTTAAGGAGAGCACTAATTATACCAAAAGTTTCTTGAGAAAATCAGCACATTAGAAATATTTAGCTTATATAATCAATTGACACTGACTAGAGTAATGGCTGCTGAAAATTAAGCTTTTCCATCACAGGAATAAATCACATCTCAAAATAAATTGAAATAGAAAACAGTTGTTTTAAATTTTAATATTATTTCACACCATTAATGTTTTTACTGTATTTTTGATCATATAAATACAGCCTTGGTGAGCATAAAAGACTTCTTTCTAAAAACATCTTTAAAAAAAAAAATCTTACAGACCCAAAACATTTGACAACAAATGCTGTCTAGGTAGGCAGCTCCCTAGGAAGAGAGCCAATGAGGAACTTCCATGCCTGAAACGGCAAATTATGGAGAGGAAGGAAAAGAACAAGGAGGACAGAAAAATGGAAGAAAAGGAATGACTGCTTAAGGACATGTTTACATGATAGGATGCAGTTTGAGAAAAAGAATGACACGTGAAATAGAAAAGATGATGATCTGGAGGGAAAATACAAAGGAAAAATGACAGGGTCTTTTCGACCATGATAAGAAACGTTCTGGAGTGATTCCTGGGCAAGTCTGAACGTTATAAGTAGGATGATCTATTAACTTAGGAATTACAGATATACTCTCTCACCATTGTGCTTATGGGAAAGGCACTCAACTGAAGGTCGAAGCTCCAGGGAGACTGACCCTGCAATAAGTGAACTATAAACTGCTGCCTACAAGAGAGATGCAAATAAGTGTCACAGTTTAAGTCTGACACTGAACTTCTCTTTGAAAGCATAAAGGAGTGGAAAGGTTCATGGGGGTTGAGATGGCACAACTACAGTGAAATTGAAGTGCTGATGGGGCACAGTTTAAGCTGACTGCTTTAATGCTCTCCTCTGCATGTAATGTGCTACTCTAACACTGATTTCACATTCATACAATGTTTTCAAATAGAAATAAACAAATCAGCATCTGCATGTAATGTCACGGTTTCAGCTCACTGCATTCCTGACAAGCTAACCTGAACTCACATGAATGTGCATGTGTTCTAGACAAAAGCGATGCACTTACACAGAACCTCCAAGAACAAATGATGACCTACTCTTGGCCGATGCTCCGGGCTCATTTTCGTACAGTGGGCTGCACAGTCCAATTGACATTAATAAGAAGTCTAGACACAGTCAGAGCATGAAGACCAGAGAGAGGAGCAAGGGCAAAGCTGGGACAAATAATAGGAGGAAAGAGAGGTTATATTAATTTTTCTTTCCATCAAATAGATCACAAACATTTACGTCCCACCAAAGGCACATCAGTTAGTACCCTTACAAGTACCCATACCCCTTCACTTTTTTTTTTTTTTTTTTTTTTTTTTTTACATTGACACCAAATGTGGCCAGATATATTATACTGGTTAGAGGCGATACATAACAATGATTCTAGTATCAGCTGATACTGTAGATGGAAAAGTAACTTTTAAAGAGGCACCTTAGATTTTTGTCTTTTGCAAGCTTTGGGATTTCTGATGGTAATTGTATCGGTCTGTCTGTATATAAATAGAAAATATACAGTATAAGTATAAAAGTAGTCTAAACAACCCTAACTATATTTAACAGTAAAAAAAAATAATAAAATGTCATTTTTGGTATTACATATTAGAATATATCTCACAAGTTATATAGATTATAAAAAATACAAAATATTTAAATGTAAAAAGTAGTAGACTAAAACAACTAAATTTAATGGCAAATAAATAAAATAAAAGTTAGAATATAGTGTACAAGTTGTTTTAGACTACATATAAATACAAAATATGTAAATAAATACAATAAATCAATTGGTTTTAAAAAATAATTAGAATATTGTGTATAACTCATTTAGACTACCTATAAATATAAAATATGTCAATATAAAAGTAGTCTAAACAATTAAATATATTTAACATCAGTGATAAGCTTCACTAAACATTCACTGTAATTGTATGGGCAGGAGTCTAGACAAAAGAGTCCAGTCTTCATAATTTCTCCTTTTGTGCTCCACAGTGAAACATTGGTCTGAAATGACATCAGGGTGAGTAAATGATGACACAATGATTAATTCTAATGCCAAAAAAATGGCGAACTTCAAGTTTTATCCTATTGTGTAACCAGAAGATAAGAGTGAAAAAGCTTGTGAGTAGAATTTCTCTGATTTCGCTAATGGATGGGCCAGCAGGATTAATGACCGAGTGATGAAACCGTGAACAGAAATGAGGCCAAGGAGGGAAGAAATTATGGGAGTTGGTGAGAAAGAGAGAGAGAAAGTGACAGAAAATGAAAGCGAGAATGAAATAGAGAGACGGATGGACAGGTGGGAGACAGCTCAATGAAACGAAGCAAGCAGGAAGACGAGGAGGAAGGACACTTCAAAGAGGACATGGAGAAATAGAGGAGTGGGAATGGCAGATGGGGATGCTGTGACAAGAGAAAGTGTAAGAGAAAGAGAGATGGATGACAGGAGAATACACACACTCACTCGAGGATTGAAAACACACAAGTTAAGTGTGACAAACATTTTTCAATAGAAGCAAGGGGTGGATGTTGAAGGAAGAAGGAAGGCCACAAAGACGATGAATCAAGAGCGGTGAAACAAAACAGCCAGGCAGAAAGACAAGGCAAGGGGGACGGACGGATGGACAGGGGAAAGGAGAGAATGGCAGAGAGAAGAGGAGAGACAGGGAGTGTGCAGACACATTAAACAGGACAGTGACAGGCAGAAACTAAGATGGAACAGGACGATTATAGAGCAGGCGAACACACAGAAATATGTCAAAAATCAGCCGGCACTGTGACTAAGTATGACTGAAATGCTTGTGATACACCAACATCATGAGAGACAGAGAGAAAGAGAGTGTGAGCAAGTGATAAAGCCATCTATGGCAGAAGGGATATAAATGTAGTTATGAGAATGTTATGCAATATATGTCAATATTCAGGATCTATAATTCAGGGAAAAATTGTGTAAAATACAAGCACAAAATAGCATATACAAACAAATACAAAAAAAAGTACACTAGTGATAAATTAAAAGGGACATCTGAGTAAATAATCTCTATAAAAAAAAATTATTTTATATAGACTACCATTCAAACTGCTCGCCGATTGTCCCTGTGGCTGCATTTATATGATAAAAAATATATATATAGTAAAAACAGTAATATTTTGAAATATTGTAAGAATTGAAAATAACCATTTTCTAAGAAATAATCTAAAGTGTAATTTATTTCTGTGATGGCAAAACTGAATTTCCAGCTGCATTTACAATAGTCTTCAGTGTCACGTGATCAATTAAAAAATGATTACTTATAAAGAAAAATATAATAGAATAAAATATTAACATTCATTTATCACCTAATCGTTTATTGTTGGTATTTTTAACAATTTAGAATAACTATTAAGTCATCAAAACACAAATATGACAATTAGTAACCTAAAACAACAACAACAACAAAAAAAAACTCTAAACATTTAGTAAACCTACTTCATGAGGTGCAACAGTTTTGAAAGATTTCCCATGTATCCTATTATCCTAGATGCTTCTTGGCTGCTTCACTTTTACTATCCAGTTCAACTCATCCATTTAGCATAAAATTAAATTAAAAGCTAAAGGGACTATAGATACAAAGTTACAAAAGCTATTTTCTTGTGCAAATGTACCCATTTGCAATATTCCTGATCTGTGCTACCACAAGATTGTCATTGTTGAATTACTGTAAATGAACATTGTGAGTGAGAACGTTTGATATAACAATCAAATTAATGCTGTTTTAATTACACCATCACACAGAGTCAAATACTTCATAATAATAACAGGAGGAACTGTGATTACTGTTGATTACGCTTTCCAGAAGGCTCCTGTCTGAACCTGAAACTCCACATCAGATCCATCAGGAAGAACCAATATCACCGCCTGCCTTACTTTTTACCCTGAGCTCTTCCGGCAATTCTACCCCTGCGTGGAGGCTCATAGTGAGAGACTGATTGACAGCTGGGGTAACCATAGATACAGAGAGGATACTCTTTCAGAGACAGTGTGTGTGACTTTGACTGACATACTGGGTAACTATAGAAACACTGAGATAGAAATACATATACACAGTGAAGGAGGAAATCAGAGTCATATCTAAAGACTTGAATATCATAGAGACATGGTGATGGGCTCTTTTGACTTGGGATAGTAAGAGACTAGTCAGAGCACCCTAGCAACCACGTAGCAACATACAATAAACCCACTCAGAATACCTTATTAACCGTATAGCAACACCCTGGCATCCACTCAAAACCTCAAATATCATAGCAAGCCATTAGAAAATGTTCAAAAAAATGCAAGCGTACGTTTTTTTCTGCTGTTATCCCTTCTCTCTGGGAGGTCTTCTCATTTGCACAGCTGAACTAGGCCAAAAGATTACTGCAGAGGAAGCGTTAAGAAGTCATCATTGGAAGGCTTTAACTTTAATCTGATTTGAGATCAGTGGAGGGCAGGTGAAAGGTGAAGCATGAGGAACCCTGCTGTGTTTATTTACAGGTTAGCTGATTGTCATTGACTCAAAGCCACTTCCAGCACAACACTTTCTATCTACTGTGACATGCTTGAAAAAAGGGAATGAAAACATGATAATGGTGATTATGGTCTTGCTTGCTTTTAAGATTTCTTTCAAGGTTATAGTTGAAAATTGGGATGCAAATTATGCATGTTTATAAATATAAATAAATGTAAAATATTTAAGATTATGAGAAACAAATTCTGTCAAGTCACCTCTATTTCAATAGTGCTTTATACACACTGTGTCAATACAGCTACAGGAAATAGCAGAATCAATCATAAAAACTCATCTTAGGAGACAGTTCAGATTCTACTGTAAAGTAGCTTGAAGAAGACAACAGTGTCATTATTTAGCTCAAGTCAGTTCAATCAATGTTGGTTTAGTTTAGATTAATAAAAGTGTAACATTTATCAATCAGCTATAAGCAGTTCAGCAAAAGGCAACAATGTCAGCAATTGTGTATATTTACCCACAGCAATATTCAAACTATAACTGTAATGATGGTGTAAATCTCTCTTTGTTGTAGTGCTTTGAATGGACAATGAATAATGAGATTAGAATTCTGTCAATAGCTCAGGATTAATCTACAGCACTTCGCTATGTTAATGGGTGTTCCTTTTCTCTTCTGGCCAAATTTGTTATTCTTCAACGTTTTACATTTTTGCATTAAAATCACTTGTGCATTCCTCATCTGTAAGTCACTTTGGTTAAAAGCATCTGCTGAATAGTAGTTCAGTAGAAATCCTGATTTCACATGAGATAAAAAAAAAGCATGCCACACATTTACATTCCATTGAGGGAGGTAAATTGCACACAGCAGCTAGAATCTGCACTAAAAGGCCATTTTGAAATAAATATTTATTTTATGTTAATGTATGCATTTATACTTAATCATTTCATAGACATTTTAAGCAACTCAGTGCATTCAAGGTACAGTATACATTTGATCAGTTTGCATGATTTCACAAAACACAAAGAAACCTGATGGGGATGGGGAAGGGTCTAAATTTATTTCAATTTTAAAAAAATAAATAAAAATAAAGCATTTTACATATTACAGAGAAGGGAAGATGTATGAAAACAGGGCAGAAGTAAACCTCTGTCCCCATGAACACAATAGTTTGCTCACTCCAAGAACGCTATGAAGCCTGAGGGCAAAGGGAAAAAGCCACAGCAGCAAATTGACTTCCCTTCAGAGATCTCTTTACACTACTAAACACTAATTCAATTAATTAGTCCCTGTTTGTATTTGAATGCAGGCCCAGGGTTGTTTAGTTTCGCTGCATATTTATGGTGTACAGGTGCTGGTCATATTAATTAGAATATCATCAAAAAGTTGATTTATTTCACATTCCATTCAAAAAGTGAAACTTGTATATTATATTCATTCATTACACACAGACTGATATATTTCAAATGTTTATTTCTTTTAATGTTGATGATTATAACTGAGAACTAAGGAAAATCCCAAATTCAGTATCTCAGAAAATTAGAATATTACTTCTAGCAACACAAAGAAAGGATTTTTAGAAATCTTGGCCAACTGATATGAGTATGAACATGAAAAGAGCATGAGCATATGAGCATGTACAGCACTCAATACTTAGTTGGGGCTCCTTTTGCCTGAATTACTGCAGCAATGCGGCATGGCATAGAGTCGATCAGTCTGTGGCAGTGCTCAGGTGTTATGAGAGCCCAGGTTGCTCTGATAGTGGCCTTCAGCTCTTCTGCATTCTTGGGTCTGGCATATCGCATCTTCCTCTTCCAAATACCCCATAGATTTTCTATGGGGTTAAGGTTAGGCGAGTTTGCTGGCCAATTAAGAACAGGGATACCATGGTCCTTAAACCAGGTACTGGTAGCTTTGGCACTGTGTGCAGGTGCCAAGTCCTGTTGGAAAATGAAATCTGCATCTCCATAAAGTTGCTCAGCAGCAGGAAGCATGAAGTGCTCTAAAACTTCCTGGTATATGGCTGTGTTGACCTTGGACCTCAGAAAACACAGTGGACCAACACCAGCAGATGACATGGCACCTCAAACCATCACTGACTGGAAACTTTACACTGGACCTCATGCAACATGGATGGTTTGCCTCACCTCTCTTCCTCCAGACTCTGGGACCCTGATATCCAAAGGAAATGCAAAATTTACTTTCATCAGAGAACATAACTTTGGACCACTCAGCAGCAGTCCAGTCCTCTTTGAAGCATGACACTGTCTGTTGTTCAAGAGTGGCTTGACAAGGAATGCAACAGCTGAAACCCATGTCTTGCGTACGTCTGTGCGTAGTGGTTCTTGAAGCACTGACTCCAGCTGCAGTCCACTCTTTGTGAATCTCCCCCACATTTTTGAATGGGTTTTGTTTCACAGTCCCCTCCAGGGTGCGGTTATCCCTATTGTTTGTACACTTTTTTTCTACCACATCTTTTCCTTCCCTTCGCCTCTCTATTAATGTGCTTGGACACAGAGCTCTGTTTTGCAATGACCTTTTGTGTCTTGCCCTCCTTGTCCAAGGTGTCAATGGTCGTCTTTTGGACTGTCAAGTCAGCAGTCTTCCCCATGATTGTGTAGCCTACAGAACTGGACTGAGAGACCATTTAAAGGCCTTTGTAGGTGTTTTGAGTTTTTTAGCTGATTAGAGTTTGGCACCAGGTGTCTTCATTATTGAACCTTTTCACAATATTCTAATTTTCTGAGATACTGAATTTGGGATTTTCCTTAGTTGTCAGTTATAATCATCAAAATGAAAAGAAATAAACATTTGAAATATATCAGTCGGTGTGTGTGTAATGAATGAATATAATATACAAGTTTCACTTTTTGAATGGAATTAGTGAAATAAATAAACTTTTTGATGATATTCTAATTATATGACCAGCACCTGTGTATGTGTATGTTGCTGTTTCTGTACATACTGTATATTTGTGTTTTGGTCTGCAACGCAGAGTATGTTACAGTCATTTATACTGTCCACAAAAGCTGAAGCGGCAGCTGAAGGTTTGTGTACTAATCCTGTGAAAATGCACACATTCATTCTTTTCATACTTTCTCATTGTTCATAATCACTCTGATTATGTAATTCACACTATATCTCAGGGTCAGAAATTAAACTGACAATTCTGATTTTGGTTAGTTTTTAACATTTCTAACCACATTTTTCGTTCACTAATGTTATGGTCCTGCTGAGGGAAAAAATGGTTTTAAAATGACAAATATCCTATAGGTAGTCACTCAATCAATATTGGGTCATAAAAGCTGCATGCATAACAATTTTAAATTTAAATGGATACCAAGTCACACCACATATGCAATGTCACTTACCAAAAAAATTACAGCTAAAAATATCTCAGCCACTTAGATTCACTGCAATTTATGGTGTTTTACAATTAGCAGGAAACTAGGGCATTTCTTTTAGCTTAATACAAAAAGTTAATTTCTGACAATGCTGTATACCTTTGACAACATTGAGATGGGCTTCATACTCTAAGGATAAAAATTGTTCTAACAAAATTACAAGTGTGAAAAACTTAACCCAAAATTTGTGGCTTTAACCTAACATTAAACCATGATAGTGGACACAGTCTGAATTTGAGCCTGAAAAGCCAGATTTGGTCAAGTTCAATTAAATTATCAAGAGTCAAAGATCCCCAAGGGAAATGTTATGGTCAAAACAATGGAGGTTTGTCACAGTTTCATTCAGAGTATTTCAAATTTCATCACTGAATAAAACACAGATTTGCCTATATATCATTATCAAACATTTTTGGATATAAAATAAACATATGACTAAGATATTTTGTACATACATTTTGTCTTTGGGAAACAGATCATTTTTTCCCTAACAGTTCCATTGACACACATCTCATATCCTTTGAAAACCACTACAAATCAATATCAACAATCGCTCAGAATGTAAAGTCGTCAATGTGCCTCTCATAGGAGTGTTCTTGGACAGCAGGGAGTGTGCTGAGATGGAGATAAGGTAAAAAAGATGAAAAGATAAAAAGGGAGAGACACAGAGAGCTGAAAAGCTGATATTTCCCATTTATTACTATGGAAGCTGCCCAACCTGCCTTTTTTGAGAGTCAAGGATAATAATAATAATTATAATAATTCCTTACATTTATATAGCGCTTTTCTGGGCACTTTACATAGAAGGGGTAAATGTAAAGCTCACAGGGTCTTGTATGTAAAGGATCACAGGGTCTTTACATAGAAGGTGGTAATGTAAAGCTCACAGGGTCCTTAATGTAAAGCATCAAGGGGTTACTGGCACTGTAATTCCTGGTGCAGCACAAGAAGTGCCTACTCTGTGACTGCCAATCATCAGTGATTGAGAAAATGAAATGTGAAAGTGAACGAATGAATTTCAGCCAAAACAACAAAAGAACAAATTATGGAAAAATGAGGGGAGAACAACTGCCTGAAGACTAAAAATTGCCAATTGAAAATCAGACATGCATGTGGATAGTGGCATTATGGATAATCAGATATAATAGTCAACAAAGTTTTGTTTTGGATACAAGAACTGATTTGGTTCGGTTTGAGGTTTCAAACTGAAGGAATCTGGAAAGACATGGAAAACATTTGAGACCAAAAAGATACTTTTAATAAGTGTGATTACAATAGAATTCAAGCATGGTTGTACTTTTTTCTACCCGAATCTTCCATCTGTTTTACCGTCATTTAATTATATTGTCAGCTCCCCTGGCTAAAAAGACAATGGCTAGCTTTAAATTCACAAACTTAAACAAAGCAACTGAAAATTTCACATTTAGGTCATTTAACAACCTGTTTCCTCCATCTGCTCACCTTAAAAGGAATATTCCAGGATAAATGCAACCATTCTGTGGCCTGTTGTTGATTACCACAGAACATTTCAACTCAATCTTCATGCGTTTATATAAACAGAGAATAGTTCACAGTAATGCACTTATAATGGAAAATGGGCAAACAGGCTCATACTTTTTTTTAAATCACTTAGATTAACATTTTCCAGTAAAATAATGCTTGTTATTTAAGCTGAAAAGTTGCTTAAACCATCAATACTTGTTTACTTAGATAAAAACAAGGAAAGCACAACATTTTGTGAAAAAAATAAAAATCCAGCACAAATATTTGCAATTTGATTTATGCACAATTCCAGAAAATCACTCTCAAGTGCTTACCAACAGCAAGCTCTTTTTTTTACATTTTTGTACAATTACTGTTAAAAACTCCCTCTCTTCCTCCCTACACCAAATAAATAAAATATGAATATGAAGTTAAATATGAACCTTACTGATAGTTTAATTTTTTCTAAATATCGTAATAATATCATAAATCATTCGTAATCGTAATAATATCAAATTCTTTTGATAATTATGAAGTGAATATTCTAAGTGCATTACTGTACACACAATTTTTGCATATTTTTACAATTTGAGGGATGAGTCCGTGATAATCCAGATCATGCCAAAGATTGCATTTAACCTGGAATATTCCTTTTCAAATGCTCTAATGCCTGCCTCAAGCTGTCAACCTTCACTTCCTCTCATTTCCCCTCTCACTGCTACTCAGAGAAGCTGAGTGGATGAGGAGACAATTAGAAATATAATCCTGTTACAGAAACTGCATTTAGGAATCAACTCTCTCTCAGCATGCCTCTTTCGCACCACCTAAACACACGTTCTCAACTGTCAAAAAGCCATTTTTAATTGGCGGAAGTAGGCATGAAAATAAAAAATTTAAAGTAGGAAAAAGTGCTTGTGCATGTAGAATCTCTATGGCTGTTCTTATTCACGGGACAGCTTTTTTGACAGAGTGCAGATGGGTCAAACTCTACGGAACCCTTAAGAGTTTCATGTAATTCTTCCGAAGTGAAATATCACATTCAGACATTCGCGAGAGAGACACACACCAGGCCGTGCTTAAAAGAGGGGAACAAGAACATGAGTACATGTTGGGTAGACCTCAGCTGACACAGTTGTGACCACACCCCAGACTACAAAACCGCTTTCTGCATGTCAATGAATACTGAGGTGGATTGAGTCAGGCCCATCGGTTGCCATGGTAGCCCAATTGCGCGCCAGTGATTTCCATGGCAAGTTGGAGTAAAATCATCACAATTCAGAATCCAAGATCACATTCTTGCTGGTCTGCACTATATTTTCTTGAACTCATGCTACCAGCTAAACTTGCTGAAGCAATGTACAACATCTCAGACGTACAACAATCAGTTTAAATTGGTAAAGGAACATCAACTTAATGCATTTCTCTTATTAAAATACAACATATGTATTTCAATAATTAAGTAAAAAAAAAAAGCAAAAACGCATTTTACTGTAAAGCATTTAGGGGTGTGCGATAATGAAAAAAATACGACATCTTGATATTTTCTGTAAGTTTTGTCAATAATTAGACAATATTTTGCTGTGCATGTTATTGTACTAGTATTTTGACATGCCCTTATCTTGAATTTTGGGGGAATTGTAAATGTATTTTATTAGCCTCTTAGACTAAACTCTTAGACTAAACTCTAAATGTGCTCATATAGCAGTCGAGCCTACATCTGATAGTGACAAATTAAATAGTGTATGAAAAAAAAAGTGTAAGCGTGCGCTCTCTGGGTGTGTTTTTGTTTGGTTTGTGCGATATACTCGATGTCACATCACATATCATTTAAACAACAATTACGATGTTATCATAGGCGATATATTTCGCACACCCCAAAAGCATTTAGAATAAAAGTCTATGGCTTATGACATTGCACAGCACATATGTGCATAAACAGTTTCAAAAGTATAATCTCATATAAATATTACAAATGTTAACTAACATGAGATAGGTATGGCAGAATTGTGATATTATTGTATCCAATTTTTCACTTTTACATGCAATACACATGCAAGAGCTACTATAATATAATATAAATCATGTAATTTTTATTCAGTAATGATACATATTAATCAAAAGTGACAAAATACATTTATAAATGTTAATATATATATATATATATATATATATATATATATATATATATATATATATATACACACGTTTCAAATAAATTATATTCTTTTAAACTTTCTATTCTTCAAAGATTTCTGGAAAAAAGTGAATAAGCAGCAATAAGAAATAAACACCTAATCAGCACATTAGAATGATTTATGAAGGATTATGTGACACTGAAGACTGGAGTAATGGCAGTTGAAAATACAGCTTTGTCAACATAGGAATAAATTACATATACAAAATTATATTAAAATAGAAAACAGTTATTTTACATTGTGATGATATTTCACAATATTACTGTTTTTAGTGTATTTTCATCAAATAAATGCATATATACACCTTAATGGACCCTATGTTGAAAACTCTGTCTTTAATAAGATCAGTGGTCATCATTACAAAAAACAACAGTAATTTTTTGCTGAATTCTAGTTTGTCAAAACTCAAAACTCTTTCAAAGACCACAGATACTGAGCATTTGATGAGCATGTCATCCAGTATTCTGAGAACATCTGTCTCTATAGGGTCTATAGAGACTTTGTGCCTTGTGTGCCAGGCCCGGGGAGGGCTGGGAAACCTCTATGACAAACTGCAGACTGGAATAGCAGTGTAAATTTCACCCTGACAGGGTAAGAACTTCACCCAAGATGTGCATACACAACAATGCAAAGAACCTGAACAGATAATTATCCTTTGTGAGTCATATCCTCCCTCATTTGTTTACCATGCATCACCAAAGACGGCATGTTTGTGAGCATGTCTCAGTGTGTTGGCCCTGAACTTCTAACAGTAGCCAAACATCCCCCCACAACCAGAGATCACTTTCCTCTGGGCTGTGGTCTACCAAGGGAGCAGTTATAATTCGGCTGCTCTCAGCTGATCGGCCACATGCTCAACTCCACCCTATAGTAAAAAGTGCACTAGTGACGAAATTTGCCAACCATTTCAACACTACTCACTCTAATTCAACTTACTCATATTTTCATATCATATGATCTGTTGTACTGTACTTCCTGTCTACGCCTAAGCACGCATGGCTTTCCCTTGCACCGCTGTTCAGTCACACTTCTGCCTTTCCTCCATCCCCTAAAGTCCCTTTTTTGGATATTGTTGTCATCGTAATGGGCACATATAGTGAACTGCTGATATCAGACATCAGATATCAGATCACAAGTAAAAGCATGCACCAGACAAGCAAAACATCAGTTACGGGTTGGGTGCTACTAAACAGGAAACTATAAACAGACAGTTCCTTCAGCTCTCGCACTCCTTCACTCAGAACTTCTCTCACTCACCCTTTCTGTATTTCCCCAACTTATTTGCATTCTAGCTATCTCCACACTGACGGGTGATGATAACCGTAAAATGCTATTTGAAGGCTGACACAACAACCAAGGTGCAGCTAGATTAAAAGTTTGGGGAATGAGGTTTAAACTTTATAAAATTCTACAACTTTTGGCAACTTGTCTAAATAGAAGGTTTGTCATTAATTTGCCCTTTCTTCACAAGTCTTGACTCACACAAAGTGGCCAAACAAGGCAAAAATGCTGTCCAGTTTTCACCTGGCACTGAAAAGCAAGGAAATGTTATGAACAAAAAACAATAATAATGAGACAAGTCTTCTGGATGCAGGCACCTGAGGAAAGGAAGCAGAGCCAAATTCTTTGAAATATGCACAGGAAAAGGGCTATGAAAATGTCAAAATTTGCATCCTCTGATAAAAAACTTTGTATACTTCCCCACACAGACAGTCATAAAACACCTTTAGTGGTCGCTGTACCCATCTAGTTTTCTAAGCAGATTTGGATCATAAACCAACTTTATAATACAGAGTAGACACATAAATATACACTAGTAGTGTTGTCAAAAGTACCGATGTCAGTACCAGTCAGTACTGAAATTTTAAAAATGTGCTGATGCCAGCATTTCCCACTCGCATTGTTGAGCGTATTCTTAAACAGCTCTGATTGGCTGTTGTGTTCATGCTCTTCACCGAGTGCGTACACAGATACACACGGAAGCATTTGAAAGCCATGTCTATCAGCAGATCCCTTATATATCTGCTCACAGACAAATCCGCTTGACAGACGTGGCTTTCAAACGCTCTCGTGTGTATCTGTGTAAGCGCTCAGTGAAGAGCATGAAGTGATGATCATTGTAGCCAATCACAGACATATCTGTAGAGCACGAGGACACAATGACATCAGTACTTTTGACAACACTACACAATAGGCTGCTGATCACAAGTGAGGCCCCAGAGGCTTAGATGACCGCTTGTGTCAGATAGGAAGGATAACGGCGATCGGAGGTCTGTGACACCAGTAGCTGAGTGACACTAGAGGACAGAGGTCCCAGTCTGCCTTCAGGACACAGACAAACACTCATACGCAGGCCCACTTAACCACAAAGTTAGTCACACAGTGTCAAAGCAGCTACATTGTCATTGCTCTTGCCCAGCAGCCAGTGACGCTTTCTAAACAATCACTGTCCAGAACAGAGTGCAACGCTGCAGAACAAAGTTTACTGTGATCAAAAGATGAAAAAGCATGTCATATTACTAAATTGATTAAAAAAAAAAAAAGAAGAAGAAGAAGAAGAAGAAGAATGGATCCTAGGAAAGGGCCTGGGAGTTTCTTCACAGCAAATGTTTAATATCATAATATAATTTAGATTTTGGTCCAATTTTGCTTTGATAAAAAAAATACATTCAACAATTAAAAATCTGTCAGTTTACTCACCCTCAAGTTTGAAATCTTCGATCCACTCCCCATTTATTTTATTTACACTGAAAAGAATGACCAGTAGATTCTTCAAAATCTTTTGTGTTCTATTGAAGAAAGAAAGTCATACAGGTTTGGAAAAACATGAGAGGAAGTGATGACAGTTTTCATTTTTTGATGAACCAATCTTTAATGAGTAAGATTAGATATTGTTTTGTCTGCATGAGAACATTGAGGGGAGAGAGACAGCTAAAGAAACATAGGGTGGAAAGGAAGTGGGACAGAGATTGGCAGAGAATGGCAAAGTAGAAAGAAAAGGGTATCCTGAATTACAGCAAATAAGGCGAAATGTGAGGTAGATATTGTGTGGAACATTGTAAAACTGTACTAAGCTGTGGTTAGACAGCACTGATTAAATGGAAAGTGCTCATGAGGCTGAAAAAACAAGTTAGGTGTTCCCCAGGGTTCTGTACTCCGGCTTCCCCAAGTTTGTTTTTCTGCTCAACCTAAAGCTCACTGTCAAAACTCTCTAAATTTGCAAAGTGGTTTCCTATTACCTCATGAAAATCATATCAAAAAACAGTGGCATTAACTATTTGAGTAACTGTTAATCTTTACTAAAGATGCACTTTTGTGAAATTTTACAGAATCTGAATATTTGTGCTCTTCAATTTCTTTCATACTGTCACTTAGGCCTTTAGAGTGCAAACAACATATTTCACAGGTCTTCATGACTTATATCATTTCTTTTTTCCATTTTTACTGAAATATTTCAACCTAATAAATAACAGGTTACTTTACAAAATGTAATTGTGCATTAAACTTACATCAAAAAGGAAATCTATACTCTCAAAGATCTGGAAAATCTTTGATTTCAAGAGCCAACAAAACATTTAAGTTTTCAATAATTAAGTACAAAAAAAAAAAATAACATTTTGCATTCACTTATGTATGTTTTGGAACAGATACTTTGACTTACACGGAGTAAAATTTTGACACAGTACACATATTCCTTCTTAAAGGGATACTCCACTCCAAAATGAAAATTTTGTCATTAATCACTTACCCCCATGTCAGTAGTCTACTTGGCAGTCTATGGGACAGTCACAAGTCTCTTGGTTTTCATCCAAAATATCTTAAATTGTGTTCCGAAGACGAACAAAGCTTTTACTGGTTTGGAACAACATGGGGGTAAGTGATTAATGAAAAAATTTTAATTTTGGGGTGGAGTATCCCTTTAAAACCTCTTCCATTTATTCCATCCACATACAATAAAATGTACTTAGGCCTACAATTTATTTTATTCATGAGAACGCAAGTACCTTCACAACCAGCAAGTCAACAAGTGGCTATAATCCAGATCATCTCCTGAGCACCACACTTACACACTGTCAACAAATGCAAACTCTTAACCATGTTAGAAGTCCAAGGACACATACTGCAAATGAATCTGGGATAGTCAGGACTCAGAACTGAAAATCAATTCGATTTTACTATCATCTCGGTCAAGAACATAGAGGCATGGGGGAAAGGTTAGGTCACTGGATGCTCAGGGATGCAGTAGGATCAAAATCATTTGCCTATTAAACTGAAGTGTGGTGCTCTTGTGCATGCACAACTGCACAGGGGGAGCTCTGTAGATATCAGGCAAGCAACAAGTTCTCAAGTCTGTATTAAATAGTTGTAAGCTACAAGTTCTGCATCCATTTAAAAAACAATAATGGCTCTGGACATTGTCTTGGAGGGCTACGCACTTTGGCTGAGGACAGGGAACATTACTCACATTCTGGACCTCAAACAAACTGAACCAAGAACCCAGGTTGGGATGAGTCACATGAATGCTGCCTCCTCTCTCCGTTCTATCGACAGTGCCTGTCACTGACATCATCCGCATCTTTGCCATCTGTCAATTACCCTATGCCACTTCCTGCTCATTTGAACTAAGACAGCCTATTGGAGCACTGAAAGTACTGAACTTGGTTACGGGCAGCACCCAAATATGGTTCACAGTCTCAGCAGCACCAGCTTCTCGGGAGGATGCAAAATCTAAACAAGAGAACGTCACAAATAAAGTTTCAAAAGTTTTAATTACAGCCATGCAAACAGAAAGAGCTGTTAACATTTTACATCACATTGCAACAACAGTAACTAGCAAGTGCTGTGTTTTATATAAATCCTATATGTACAGTGTCTAATAACTAGACACCCCTCATAGTCACTGGCCTCGCGGTCTTGCTCTGTAATCCTTCCTAACTAAGAAAGCTGAAGATAATTGTCTGACCTTCACTGCAAAGCACTGATGTAGAGTCATTGCTGCATTACTCCGTAACACTAAATCAATGATTGTCTAAAGCATTAGTAAACCCAAGACCCAAAGGGAATTTGTGTGTTTCAAACATGTCGGGCTATTAATCTGACCTCTTGACATGCCCTTTTCTTCCGAAATACTTAAGCACAGAGAAAGTTAGTAATTATGGGTACAGGTATCCCATTTCATTCATCTCTTTGAAGTCATAGTCTATGCTTTATTATTGTAAAATGGAATTGTTCCAGGTCAACCTTTAGGTCACAATGGCCTTGCTGTTTACATACTATAACAACCATGCTGTGGAAAATGGCCTCTGGCTATTTAAATTTTACTGCATTTTGTGCTAAACGGGACTAAAATGCTCCCATCCAAGAAAAAGAGTCCAAATATCTATGGTTATGTTAATTAGTGACTAGTTTAATGACATACAAAATCATACCTGATCTGTAAAACCCAATGTTTTTGACCCTATGTGGATAACAGATAATAAAACAGCATTTAAAAATATATAGGTTTATAATAACACTAATATATATCAAAATCAAAATCCCACTACAAGCACGATAGCCTTTCTCTTGTGATTAAATTTCTACTGTCTGGTGATTTCACAGTTGAGGATGTGTGAATCCAGCAGGTAATCTGTGCAATATCAATTCATGGGTTCAACTTCAAGGACTTAAGGCACAACGGAAAGATCTGTAATGCTGACCAATGACCTCAAAGTTATATTTATGTATATAATGTACTGAACACAATTTCAATTCATAAGGAATGTGAATAACATAATGCTGGAGTGATGGTTACATCAATGGTTCTAAACCAGGTTGCGGAAGTTCTAAACCCAAAATGGGACACAGGTCTGTTCTTGGTTGCAGATACCAAGTTGGGGGGGGGGGGCAATGCAAAGAGCGAATAATAAAATTTGATTAACCATACAATTCAAAGTATTTCTAAAATCTTGATAACAAATCTGTATGTTCAGTCAAACTTTTGCTTTGTGTTTATCAGATTCTGGCCAGGTGTAAAACGGACAGCTACCCTCATTCTCAAATCATAATATGAAAATCTTTTAATGTTTGATTTTAAGAAAAATTATGATTCCATTTATTACAGACAGTTATGGTAGAGTGTTGGGTTGCCACATATGGGTCCTAAAGCAAAGCCAGTTGAGACTCGGCTGCTACACCCTGGTGCATCCTGTAATCTAGGCTGGTAACTGGTTGTAGGTTCAAACCACACAAGGATCCATAAAGTACCACAACTGTGTCCTTGATCAAGTCACAAACCCTCAAGCATCTCGGTGAGAACTGAACGTGTCATAACCTATATGAATTGCAAGGACACAGGCTGTTGTTTAGTCTGCGCGGTGACGGGCGATCGCACTCTATTCCACAATCTGAATTCTTCTTACAGTTTCGTTTGAAAAAACAAGATTGAGTACGATTCACACTACCAAACTCTTGACAACTCACAGGTGTGTTTCTGCTATTACCTTAATGATGCTGCTCCTCCTCGGCGCCGTTTTCACCGACTCTAGGAGAGCCGCCTCGTCGCGCTCCACCAGCGGCACGATGACTCCACTCCGCCGGCCTGATCGAATCGCTCTCGGTGGGATGAAGTCCGGAGCTCCATCCCCGCACACCCCGTCCTCGTAAGACTCCGACATCTCCAGGATTAGTTGGTTAGGAAATCAATATAATTTTACTATATATTTGGACCCAAGAACATCCACATCCAATTCTTAATATGGGTCTTTGGGTATCTCCGGTAGTCCAATGTTTAACTTAACTGCGCAGATTCTACGGCAGGTTGAGAATGGATCTCGTTCCTTGAGCCCATCCTAAAGCAACTTTTGCCAATCACACAGCTCGATGAAGAAATGATATGTATAATAAATTGCGCATGAATCATTCTCTTGCGCAAGAGGACACTTGCATCACCGTGCAACAAGTTAAAAACCACCGCCGGTTCCTAACTTCTCTCACTGATCCGGCGCGCGTCAAACAATCTGTATCTAACACGTGCAAAAATGCGTATCTGTTCACAGATATGCAGGAGAGCGGAGGGATTGCGGGTCACCAAATACTATCGGGCATCAAAACAACCCCAAATGTGCGCGTTCTGTTTCAGCATGATGGAAAAGAGACGCCGGAGTGCTGGTTGTGGACGTGGTTCGGCTCATCTCACGGTGTTGTTTAGTTAGACAAGCATGAGAGACGCCACTGACACTGGCTCAACCTCTTAGATCCGCTAAGCCCGC
The DNA here is from genome assembly GCF_018340385.1 of Cyprinus carpio. Lineage (NCBI taxonomy): Eukaryota > Metazoa > Chordata > Actinopteri > Cypriniformes > Cyprinidae > Cyprinus > Cyprinus carpio. The sequence goes on along the minus strand of NC_056580.1, from coordinate 18,497,843 downwards.
CCCTCGCGTCCGTAAGGTCGTGATTGACGGGTGTAGTGACCAATCTGACATTCTCAATTTTCACAAACTTTAAACCCTCGTCTTTCAAAGAGGAGGAGCCAATGCGTATGAGCTTCAAGAACGTTACTCATTTGAGTTTACCAGATGTTTGGAAGAAAAGAAGCTTGGGGTATCACTTTTCCGAAAGTGTGGTTTGTCCGGTTCAATTCAAAATAGAGTAAGACATGTTTAAGTTCAACAAACCTCCTGAGTTGTTTTTATGTGATTTTTTCCAAAATCTTGAAAGAAAAAAAATGTATCCAGATATAAATTAGACTAAACAGCAGGGTTATTATATTTACCCAAAAATAAAACCATAAAAAAATCCATTACTTGAAATAAATTCTGAGGTTTTGTAGTAAATTCTGTAATTTTGTAATTCTGTAATTGCATGCTTAATCTTCATAAATATATATATATATGTATATATATATATATATATATATATATACACACACACACACACACACACACACACAACTTATTTTAATTTATGTATAAAGAATTTTTCAAGAATAGATGTGATAATCATAATACTGGCAGTCTCTGAGTCTGTAAAGGTTAAAATGTGATTTTATTATTTGTCAATCACAGTCCCTGACAAAATAAGTCTCTTTCAAAAGTCCATACAGCAGCTATAGCAGGCTTTGCTATATGAATATTTTCCACTATTAGATGTTGCCTATTTGTTGAAGACCGATGGCATAACCACACTGACATGAGGCCTTTAACACTTAAATGAGGAATGTAATCCTAAATGATATCTGGACTGTCCTCTGTGTGCCTGATGTGTGTGTAGAACACATGACAAAGGCATGTGAATATGGTTCATAAGACTCACAGAGAAATGTAAATGTAAAAAAACATTGTGAAGACCTTGTGATGAGCCAAGTGCTCATGAGGGCTTGCTCGAGATGTGAGTCCTCTGTGAGAAGTAGACAGAACCCGAGGGTTATTAGCATAGGGCTAAGAACTCTAACACCTCTCTGCAGCTTTTTCCCTTGCGTCAGGTTGTCATGGTTAAACTAAACCCTCTCTATGGAAGGGTGTCATTAAAATGAGCTCTAATATGCACTTTAAGACTGATTAGTGTTTTAATTTCATACTTTACTTTTCCACACCTTAAATGTTTAGCACACTGGGTGGCAAAGGAGAGTTATGAAATGGAAACGTTAAGAAATACAAGTGTGTAAAAATGGAGTTTGTTTTAGTCAGCCTGTTCAGCCAGAAGTAGTCAGTTGGTGTAAGATGTTGAATATGTGTGTGTCTGAGTTAACCGTTTATGAGGCAAAGAGGTTTGAAAACTCAATCTTCCCATTTCAAAGCAAGTTTACACCCAGCTGCACAACTTTTTCCACATTCTATTTATGTTACCTCTTAGAAAACGTGGCCGTGTCCATTTAATATGAATTAGCCTACTGAGCAATATATGTAGTATTTCTGTGAAAAAAAAAAAAGTTTAATATTCTCAATCAGCTACAAAGATTATGTTCAGTATCTGTTTTTCTGTCATTTGTTTACATTTTAGAACCAGGTTAACACTTAACACAGCAAAATGATATGAATAAGGTTAGATTTATGTCCACTATAATAACTGAAATGTATGTGCATGCGTATCTTAAAATATGCAAAAACATACAGCAGTATTCACGGAAGTGTGATCATAAATAATTTTGACTAAGAACTAGCCCTTTAGTGTATGCGTGAAGTACTACAACAATTTAAGAACATTAACATTAACTACAGCAGCCTACATCAAATGTCAGTAAGAAAATTTAACAAATACAGAGTTTATTTTGAAAATATGGCTCATCTTATATGCTTCTGTGATTTAGGATCAGGATCCTTAAATAAATTGTATTCCAGTAGCTGTCTTGTAAACTATGTTTAAATGTTTCAGTGTTTCTACTTTATGTAAGTGAATTGTGGGTAGTCTAATACACTTGTTATGTATTAGAGTGTGAGAGGTGACAGATGTGTGTCAGGGTCATGTTGCTCTTATCTCAGCGTCCTTCACTCCTCAGCTCTGTTTCTTTGCTCCCTGTTCATTGTAGAACAAAAAAACAGCAGGCGCAGGGAGTATTTATATCTTAAGTCCTTTATTGCGTCAGTTGTATTTTAAAAAAAAAAAAACAAATCAAATGTTCCCTGTGTTTATGAGATGTTTTGAACAAAAGTGCTCAATGCACTACACAAAAAGCTTTATAGAAGGTTGAAAAACCTTTTCTGAAGGCAACATTATCTCCTTTATCTAATCTTTATTGCGTTATTGCGTCTTATCATTTAAAATGTTTCAACACAGAATTTTAGTTTCTATCTGCACTGTTTATTTCCGTCTGTCATTTCCATCTACACTCTACATCTCTTCACATTCAAAACTGAATTGCATTTCTCGTGTTGGATCAAAGTGTTGAAAACGTTCTCAAGTGCTTCACTGAATTCAATGAAAAGAGTAGGAGCAGCTGATTACAAACTCTCACATTTTCACAAGAGGGAAGAGGCTAAAAACTTTTAATTTGCATTATAGTGTTTATAACATGTTTATAACTTATAACTTTATGACAGTCCCTGACAAAATAAGTCTCTTTCAAAAGTCCGTACAGCAGCTATAGCAGGCTTTGTAACAAATTATAACAATTATAACAAATTTAACATAACTTTATTTGAACAGGTGTTTCTAGTTGGTTTCAAGTTGTTTTATAGAATTTCCATCACTGCTTTACATGGTCAAAGTGAAATAATAAAATTATTCATATGAATTATGGTTTGGGACTGAAAAACGACTACTACATCCCATTCTTTAATAAAGTAATTATTAAATATTACAAATGTTATTTTAATAATTATATAATAAAAATGAAATAAAAAATGCTAAGTAAACATTTTCAAAAAAATAGATTTGTATATATGCATACATACATATACACACACATACACATACACACATATTATTTTTTTATTATTATTATTATTAATAATGATTGAGTTTAATTATTTATCAAGGTCAGAGCACCACTCTCTGGTAAATGTGTCATCTAACTGACCAGGATGAGTGGCGAAAGATCCACAACAAATTCTATTACACAATGAGATGAGTGAAAATTCTAACAGATATGTTAGAATGACGTTTTGTACCTTTGTGTTGAACGCTAGATGGTGCTGTGTTACAAGTATTTCAGAAGAGACGCGTAACGTTCATTTACAAAACTGAATTTGCCTATTCATAAGCCCAACAGTTTTAATGGCATTTGAATTTGTATTTTCTGAATGATGATTAAGAGCTAAGCAATCTTACTTGTATTATTTCTTGGCAGATTGTTTCTCAATAGTATTAATAATATAATTAGTTTTAGAGAGAATGGGGCTGTATTTTGCAGCCACCTCAGTAGCCATGTCTGATATAGTGATTTCACTCGTGTAGCTCACTTTTGATTGACTACAACTCACAATACTACTCAGTCTCCCCTATATTTTGTAGTTCAGTCCTTTTTAATTTCATCAAAAGATGGAATAAGATACAATTCTATCACTAAATCAAACACAAATAGCTAAGTGTCCTTTTGAAATAGCCTAAATGTTGAAATCAATCCCTCCATCCATTCATTTTCAAAACCATTTTTCTCAAAACCACAGGGGCCTTCTTGTTATGAGGTGACATTTGATTCTCATCAGATATGATCTCACTGGAGCTCAGGAACAGATGAATAGGCTGCATAGAGTCCGGATTATGTGTCAGAGTGACTGATTTAGGCCAGTTTAATCTCACAGGAACAGAGGTGGGATTATAATGTGGCGTGATGTGTATAAAATGACAATGTCTGTATTCATTTTGGAATGAAAATGTGGAGACAGATGAGAAATGAATAGCGAGTGTGATTTTTGGAAAAACTAATTTGAAAATAAATAATTAGTGTAAGTGTTTAACATTTGCATACAGTTTTGTGGCAGTTTAACTACCTACCGTATGTTTGTTTCCTTCCTTCACTGTCCGTTTAAAGCAGGCATGGGTTTCCTTCCCAATGTCCTCTGGGTGTGGTCTCAGAATGACAGTGGTTTCCGGTCTAGGACCCAGACTTGGTTTTTCAGTGTTATTTCTGAGCACTGACTAAAAAGCACACAGGCAGCCAGATGTGTAACATACTGTCTGAGCCTGGCATGATAGATACAATTTGGATGTTCTTTATTTTCTGTGAAAGATTAACAAATACTATCCATATTATTCCAACTTTGGATTTAGCTCTAATAATCTATAAATGCATCAGATGTCTGTTGTCTTTCAGGGCAACCCAAGGCCACATAATCTAAAAAGAATTACAGGAAATTTGACACAAAGATGTTTTCAAAGGATCAATTTGGAAAACTATGGAAACTAATCCCTAATCATAACTATTGTGTTCTGAACGGCAAGAGCCAAAACAATAAAGCGACACACAAAGCCACTAAAATGAGCTGCTTTCAGAAATATGCCGCTTTGTGGCTGGTTAATGAGATTGTTGTTCAGCGTGGTGCTCACGGCCAGCTGGTGGGCATTGTTTTCAGCTGTAAGTTTGTCAGGTGGTACAGTAGCAAGCTACTTTGGTAGTCTCATGTTTTTTTTTGTTTTTTGTTCTGCTTTAGCCTGGGTGAAGTCTGACTCACTCACAGCTGTGTAAAAATAGAGCCACATAATAAACACATCCAATGATTTGAGTTGTGTCTCTTAGCTTTCCTCTGCTTCCCCCATTTGGAGGCCTCCTTCCTTCCTTATCTCTCTTTTGTTCTATTTTATGGACAAAATGCTATTATTGCTTATTTAACGGAAAAGGTACTATTTTTATTTTCTAGCCACAGTGGTGCATGTCTGTTTGCTCTTTAGCCATGTGCTACTTCTAAAATCCACAACCAAGATGCAGATGCCCTGTAAACACCCGTACATTAGGCCAACATTACAGCTGCCGACATACAGTAAGACCCACGTGTGACACAACTTCTCACTCCCACAAGTTTTTAGATTTCAAATAGGTAACTGAAATTATGAAAGTCATGGGTATAATATACAATGACACTTCAAAGATACACATCTGATCACTGGCTGTGTTGCTGGTTTAAGGAAGGTATAGCATAACAGCTCCGAAACTGATGGAATGGGTAAAATGAATGCCCAAGTGGTTAAGTATTTTAGACCCTCTTGCTCTTGCTTATACATATAATTTTCTACTCATCTACTCAAATTTTGTATGGCCAACAAATTTAGCTTACCACTTATTTGAACAGATGTGCTACAGATGTGCTACAGTCTTCAGTTAATGTGGTTTTAAGTCACTTTATATAATTTCCATTCCTGCATAACACTGTGCCAGAAAGTGACCTAAAAGTTATTTGCTTCATTGCTAGTTTTGGTAGGAATTTTTTGAAATGAATTATTGGCGGGGGGTGTAAAAATGACTATTACATCCCATTCTTTCATAAAACAATTATTAAAGATTAAAATGAAAATAAAGGCATTTTAATAGGTGTTACTGTTAGGGTTGTCTTTTTTCTTTTTTTCTTAATCTCCATATCTCAAAATATTAGTCTGTGTAAGAAGAATTTGAAGAAAAGTCCCAAAAACATTAGGAGTCTGTTACCAAAATAACTAAAAGTAACAACAGTAGTACATTGTCTTTCTGCTGTGTAAACATTTGGAATTTATACACGCCCCCCCCCCACCCCTCCGTTTAATATTCAGCACGGCCTGGTTAATCGTTTTACGTCGCCACGCCCCCTCATTAATTTCAACGTGTTTCCAGCCCACTACAACTTTTGTTTTATTATTTCGCGGCCACTTAAGGAGACTGAATGAGATTTGGTTTTCTGATTGAGATTTTAATGAAGAAAACCTGGATTTCTTTATTGCACAACTTCAGAAAGTATTTTATTTTTTTAATCTTATAAAGACCTTGCAAAAGGATTGGTGGTCTTTCCTTGTCTTGAGCCGTTTTCTTAAACGGAATCGGACACACGGCACGTCATTCTCGGTTTAGTGCCACTCCCAAAGGATTAAGTTGTTGGAATATGGAGCAAACCCACTAAGCAAGGGAGCGGGAGTCCTCTGAGTGTGTGGCCGAGTGGGTCGCCCCGTGTTCGGCCTCGCGTGTGCTGGAGATCCCGCAAATATGGGATGTGGATTAAGGAAATTGGAGGACCCGGAGGACAGCAGCCCGGGAAAAATCTACTCTACTTTAAAGAGACCACAGGTCGAGACCAAAACAGACTCCGTGTACGAGTATGTGCTGGTGGACTTCAGTTTGGAAGGTACAGATCAGTGCAGTAAACGAAGATTTTATGTAATGCTCGCTTACAAAAAGTCCATCAAAATACCATTCAAAGTTTTTTCCTACTACAACGAAACTGCGTTAACTACTTAACTGTTTCAAAAGAAAGTAAACAAACTGTTTACTGTACAAACTGTTCTGAAAGTGTTTTTTTTTTCTTTTAAGGGTACTAACAATTTCAAGTATGCTTATTTATTTATTTGTTTATTTGTTTGTTTGTTTGTTTGCATGGTATATTTTCATTTTGTAAGGGTGTAATGAATGACAAAGAGCTCCAGTTGTTCATTCGGCTGTTTCTCAAAACTTGGCAAGCTGTCTGGCATGAAAGCAGTGGCACGTGTCAATAATGGACAAAAATGCTGCCTAGGTAGGCAGCTTACTATGGTTTGAGCCATGTTTGCACTTTCAGACTGGTGGCATGATGAATCTTGGCATGTGTGTCCTGAAGTGTGTGAGAGCTTACACCGTTTTACCCAGCAACAGCTCCAGAGCTTCATCACATGTGGAAATAGGTCAGGAGGTTTTTCCCTCTATTAACGGCGTCTGAGGCGCACAGACGCAGCACACCCGCGTCTGTTCCACACGATGATTTCAGTCATGCTCACTTCCTCTGTGTAGCATTTTCCACCAGGTCTTATCACTCTTGGTTTAAAGGGACCATGCGCAGTCTACTTCAAGTTCATACTGCCCACATTCATCGTTTTTGTAATGTATAATACAGTACAGTATAGTATAAAGTAGTGACGTGTACATTTGCCTGGAGGAGAAGCGGATTGTTTGAAGATTGGTGCGGCTTTCTGATGCGAACCAGCCTTGAGAGGGACATGGAAAAACCTATAGTGGAGATGGAAAACGACCTGAAGTGATTACTGAACACTGTTAGCATGGAGAGGAAACCTCAGTAGCTCCACTTACTGAGCTTCAAAGATTCTTGTTTGTGTGATATTTCGTAAAGTATTAAAATATGATTGTATGATGGGAAATGAGATGTACAGTTTTCCAGTTTTAAAGAAAACTATATTTGTTTTTAATGCCAAATCATTTCCTTGGTGAAAATACTTGAGTTGTAACATTTAAAAACTATGTAAGGCCCATTTTCCCTAAAATTTCAAGACTAAATTTGTATTAACTTGATTTAAAAACCTAGTGTTTCAACATAGAATTTTTTTTCAGAGGACTAGAAATATTACAACATAATATTTAACATTTCTCCTGATAGTGAATCGTATCTCCTGAAAGTAAGTCTTGAGTGTCCTATATCCTGCATAGTATAAAAATTACTAACCGTTATTAAAAGAAAAAAGTACTTATTGTCTGAACAACAGGCTTGATTTTATAAAATTTAATCACTCATTCCATTCCGATGACCACGTGTTTCTGACACATACATTTAGAGTAGGTTTCAGATCAAATCTGAGACGTGTATAGGGCACTTGTCTGCAGATAGGCCTAATGGTTCTTTGACAGCAACAGAATATATTGTATTGTATAAATGTAGACTCAATTATATACATATCTAGTTGGTCACGCACATTTAAAATGACTGTTTTGTGATGGTAGTGTGGATATGTTCAGTATCCAGGGTGGTGCTTGGAATGTGAAGCATTTTTGCAGGGTCACATGTCTCCACCTGCCCAGGACTCAAATCAATCACTTTAGAAGATTAAGAGACTAACTATGTACTACCTAAAACTGACCTACAGTGGAAAACAAAATTAGAGAACAACCTACATTTTCCTAAATTTTAAGGTCACTGATAAGTCCTATTTGAAGTTATCCTAACAGGAGTAGAAGGGCAGGTTTTTTTTTTTTAAGCATATTTCATAAATGCTACTCTGAAGCACTTAAATCAGATATTTGAAAAAGAAATTCCAGAACACTTACAGATACCTCCAAGTTGGTATCCATTGGTGTTAATCTGATACCTGGTGCTAATTTCCTTAATCATATGACAATCCCTATTTAACTGGCAGCATTCCTCTAATTTTCACTGAGATTGCAAGATGGTGGGCCACTCTGAGGTGAATGAAACCATGTTGTCTAGATGAAGGCCAAAGGGTTGACTCTTTCAGCCTCTGCAAGAGAAGTTGTTAATTCCAAATCTGTGATTATTTGAATATTGCAGCTTTACAATGATTCTGATTCATTCAGCTCCCCCAAAAAGGTTGGTCGTCCGCGTAAAACAAGTGCACAAGAAGACAGAATAAAGCGGAGAGAATTGGGGAATCGGTTCAACACTGCAGCTGGAATTGCTCACCAGTTTAGTGCTGAACAGGATAAGGATCTGTCTCCGTATGTTGAAGAGAAGTCTGACACTGATCTGCACTGTAAATTACAGTCCCTGGAAGTGCTGTCACCTGGTCTCAAAGGTCAACATGCATCAAAAGCCTCAATGCCAGAACAATAAATCATATTGTAGTGCAACACATCTTTGGTCAGATACCATTTCGTCTGAATGTAAACATGTCTGTGAGTGTAGGAGTGAGACATTTGAGGGAAAAGTCATTTGGCATGTCAGTTCACCCTTCATTCCAGCCTTTCATTTCTGAGAACACTTGGTGTACAGATGCCTGAAGTGTCGGTGTTTGACACCGCTTACCGGTTGGCTCACATTATTTAGACAGATCTGCATCACAGGCTCCTTCACGTCGCTCTGTCTGCATATTGAGTGTAACCTGTGGAAACACCTCCTCGCCCATGTTTATATCTGCGAGTTTTGTGTTTTTGGGTTATAAGATGTAGTTGTAGCTTTGGACTTGGTTCTTCTTTGCAAGCATGAACCTCGTGAATCTTGGCATGTACACCTACTTTCTATCTAAAAATCATGGTAGAGCTGATCATGAAGTTGATACAGACTTTGTATGGCTTGTAAGAAATACCACAGCTGTTGTATTTTGCATACTTCATATATAGACTCTGACTTGTCTTGCAAGTCATGTCAGGGCAGGCCTCTTTCTACTCAAAGGAACTTTTTGTGCAATGGAAAGTTTGCATTGAAGTTATAGGTTCTTCATGGACCTATAGATGGCATTAAAGAACCTTTTATTTTTTAAGAGTGCTATATTGTGTGTCCGGTAAATTTTCACGATTTTACTGTTTTGTCACATAACCTTAGAAGTCTTGATTGTTGTAAAATAGGATTTGCAAAGCTACATGTAAAGGATTTTCAAAATGGTAAAAGGTGTTCATGACTTGGGTGTTTGGAATGTCCAAGGTTTTGTGCACTCCGTATGCATGGCTTTCTTGGATAATCAATATGTGTATTGATGAGAGAAGGTTAACTCTTGATCCTGTATTAAAGTCATATCATTAAGAAAAAATACATTCTTTCTTTATTTTTAGAAAAAAGAATTTGACATGCAAAATACTGTAATGTTCACTACCCAAACCCCAAAAACGTCATCCGTTCATTTCTAAAGGAGTTATTTTAGTAATGCCTTTCATGTTCATAGGAACTTGCTTGATGTTTAATTTGGGCAGTGAGTTATAGAAAGCCAGCTGTTCTTGTTCCAGGCAGACAGAATTATAACTAGAGGCCTTAATCTCTACCTTGGAATCAGTTTCACTGCAGCATCAGTAATGTCTGTTTAGCCTTAAATCGTCATTTGACAGACCTTCAGCAATTGTCCTGTCCAATAAGGAAACATTGCTCATCCACACACACACACACACACACACACACACACAAAATCAATCTCACCCTCATATCTCCCCAAGTGAAGTATATGGAGTATATGATGACAATTAAAACTCTCACTCTCACTCACACACTCACTCACACACTCACAAGGGAAAGTAACAATATTTTGCATAATGAAAATGAATCCTGTTTTTAGGACCATAACTATCTATTGCACTGAATTGCAACATTTTTTTTGATGGACATTAAGCACTTAAAAAAAAATACTACCAAGATGTATAAACATGCTTTTATAAAAATACCACAAAGCAAAAAAAAAAAAAATCCCATAAGAAAATGGTATTCTTTTCCTTAATGCAAAACATAAATATCTTTTAGAAATATTTTGGAAATTTTGCCCACTTTGTCATTTGCCACGTTTCCTTTAGTCTCAAACGGTTCATGCACAAGACAAGACATCTTTATTTATTTTTTTCTCCCCTAAACCCTATATGGGTCATAAAATATCCCATATATTCCTTCAGTCTACTTCCTTTTTCTCCTTCTCTTATAGCCCAGTCTGTCTGTTTCTCATTTTTCCTCTGAAGCCTTTACACCTTCAGACTGTTTTTCTCCTTCTCGTCTTCTCACGCATTTATTCTTTTTATTCATCCATTCTCTTTATTCTCCTCTTATAAACACACAGGCACGCACACAGTCTCTGTCTCTCTGGAGAACAGAGGCCTCTGTGTGAGTTGACAGGAGGGGGGGTGGGTTCAAGGGTTTGGGACAAATTGCTGGCCTTTCCAGTGTCCATATCTTTGTGAATAATCCACCGCTCTTCTTGGCCCCTGAGGACCACTGTGTCTTTGACGATTCTCTGAAGCTCAGGTGTGAGAGACATGCATGCCTGTCAAAGCCCTTTATTGGCCACAGACACTGCTGGGATGGTACAACTTTCAGGTAGCTGCCAAATCAGACTGTGAGGAGAGTCAAAAACCCATTCTCCTTCATAGCTGTTTACCATTTTGAGGATGAGTTTACAGGAAGAAGATATTTGGTCTGGGTTTTCTCAGACTAAAATTCTGTTGGCTGGTCTGCCCCAGTGTGGGAACCAAAAGACTGAATGTTTGTGCGAGTATGTTTGTGTTGTTCAGCTGAGTGTGTGTGGCGTGGGGCCAGCTCTGCCTGTAAACAGCAGCTCTTTGTGGACACAGGAAGTGTGTTGGGGGTTGGGGGAGAGGAGGGAGACGTCAGGGTGATCCTCTGTCAGAGGCTGAAGACAGGAGAAAGAAGCCAACTAAATGGTAGCACGCTTTCGAAGAGCTGCTTTAGAGAAACCTGAACATAGGCTCTGTTCCAACACGTAGTTGGTGGTCTTGCTGTTTGCTGCCTACATAGACAGCATCCTAAGTGGAATGTAATCTGAAAATCCAATGCTTTACATAGGCAGCTACTATTAAACTAATTTTGATTACAGATCATTTTTCTTTTATCGCTACTTTTAGGTGTTTAATTATATTAATTCAATAAAACTGATATTTTCACATTAATTCAACCACTTTGATTTGTTTTTGTTTTTTTTTTCTCAGCAAGGATGCTTTAAATTTATTCAAAGAGACAGTCAAGGCATTTGCAATGTTACAAAAAATATTTTAAATAAATCCTGTTCTTTTGAACTCTCTTTTTGTCTAAGAATCCTGGTTTGTTGGATTCTTGGATTATCATAGATTCCACAAAAATATTATTCATCATTGATGATGATATGTTACTTGAGAAATGTTACTGAATGATTTTTTTGAAGGATCATATAACACTGAAAACTGGAGTAATTCTTTTGGCAGTTCTTGGCCAAAAGAAGCTATGAACAACAATGCACAATCAAAAGTCTGAATTTGTGAGACTTCCTATAGCTTTATCATATTTTCATAATGTTTTAATTATGTTAGCTTGGCTTATATGGTGGTTTCCCCTGAGTGTATTTTAATTGTACTGTGTTCCGCAGGCAGTCGGCCTACAGTACAGTATCTGTCCTCGCTGTGCGAGCTGCCCCATGCCCTGCAGTCCTACTACACCCAGGGCTACGTACTGGCCACCCTGCATCCCATCATCCTCTCGGTGGGCCGGACACGCTTCCTGCCCTGCAGCCTGCTCTACAGGGCCATTCTGGTCCGCCCACGATCCAGGTAATGTTCACCATGACAAGGACCTTTGCAGCCCTTACTCTGTACCCCAAAAACCCCCTGACCAGCTCCTTCCAAGTAAATAATTAACTTTTAATGAGTCAGCATGAATATTTAATAAGATTATAGTGGGAGGTCAGACAGTCTAGCTGGAGTGGGCGGGGCTTGTGTGAAGTCATATTGAGGTACTGATGTGAGTTAAATTTAAGTTAAAAGAAGCCCCTGACAACGGTGTAGTTTTTCAGCAACCAATGAGAACCTTCAAAGAAGCAGTGGAGGAACAGGACAGGCTTGTTTCAACTATGATGCTGTAGATTATTCAAAAGTAAGGTCTGGGACAATTGTATGTAAATAGTGTTGTATTGTGAAAAACCTTAACATGTGTAATGCAAAGTCATGCTATTTGATAGATGTCTGAATCCAGTGAGCATAAGCTTGAATGCACTTTTAAGCTTAGACTGTGGAAACCTGCAAAAAACCTGCAAAAAGCTTCTTTCTCAGGCATATCCAAATCCATGGTTTGCTTGACTTCCTGTCTATTAAGATGTCTTCATCTGGTCATTCCTTGAAGGAAAGCAGCATAGAAGTTTCTTAGCGTCCTGTGATATCCAGCTTTACTATTCTGTGGTTGCTTCAAAGAATAAAATGCTGTCTCTAATGGACTAGAAATAGACTTGACAGATGTTAATTTAAAAAGGCCAGTTTAATTAATTTCTGCCAAAAAATAAGCTTTGTAGTCATTAAATCTTTGCTCACATCTGAAGAATCACTTGAATGAGATGTAAATCATGAAATGTGCCGTCTGAAACCAGTTTTCTTTGATGCTGGTTTCTTATTAAACCATTGACCGATGTGGTCAGTTGGGGTCAGAAGGGTTAAACATCTTAGCATTTTTGTACTTTGCTAATCCATGAGATGTCAAGAATAGCAGATGTCAGCTACAATAAAATATATATAATGTTTTCATGCAGTGAGTTTAAAATGCATTTCCTTAACTGATGTGTGTTTGTTTGTGTTGTGTGGTTGCAGTAAACATGCAGTGCCAATGATTGACAGCTTGCCAGTGTTGCGAGTGGAGGAGTGGCCACTGCCCGGAGAATCTCTGACCAGTGACACAGTGAGCCTGCTCATAGACAGGGTCTGTGTTCTCTTTTTAAATGCTTTTGTCTGTTGTCCATGTACATTTTTTTTTTTTTTTTTTTCCTCATGTCATTTACAGTGTGCCTCAATTTTTTCACAATTTTTTTTTTCAGACCAGTTGGGTTATTAATTCAGGTTTTTACTAGTCTTAACCATTTTCACTGGCCCCACCACAATAAGGAATTATGTATATTTTTAAGAGCCATACATTTTTATATTTACTGGACATTTGTCATTAAATGTTTAAGATTGTAAAGTTGCTTTAAAAGAAATTTGGGTAACACTTTTACTATAAGATGTAAGTTAATACATTAACTTGAACTTTAACAATGAGCAATTCTTTGTTGCAGTATTTACATTAAAATACTTTTTTGTGTGTGGGGGCAAATGCATGTCATAAAATTTATGTAGATTACACGTGCAATAATATCAATAACATGCATTTAGAAAGCAGATGGGATTAATTTTCAGTTCTTGTTGACTATAAGTGCCAGAGGTCTTTCTCTTCTAAATTTATCTGCATTCATTTCTGTTCCTTATAATGGAATGTTTAGATAAAGTCTCATATCATATAACTGTGTCTTTTGTGTGTGTGTGTGTCCTCAGGTGAACAGCTATGCCAGAGGTGGCGTGAGGTTCGTGGGGTCAGTGCTCCAGCAGGCTGGAGGAGGGGGGTGTAACAGTAGGGTGCCCAGTCCCAGGAGGGGCTGCCGTTCCCCGCCCCGCACACCGCCCGGAGACGCAGATCTAGAGGGCTGTGGCTACAGCCAAGGTGAGATGTTCCTCTAATCTCATTATGGACCATCTGAAGTCTAACTTACTAAACGGTTTTTATAGATTTAAATCCAATACACAGATGGACTATAAATGCTTTGAATCATGCACGATTGGGTGAAACTCACAAAGAACATGTCATATTTCACCCCAGAAGCAAACAGGAAAAATTTATTTGCCATTGTTTTTTTTGTTTTTTTTTTTGTTTTTGTTTTTTTACTTTACCGTGTTGACAAAGAGATGCATCGTTAAAATAACTAGACTGTATAGTTTTTAATAACCTTACTATTTGCTTTTATTTTTGCTTTTACTTCCTCTTCAGTTTGTCTTGAGTGGTGTCAGTTTGCTTTGGGTTAACCCTGTTATATCTTTGTCCTCTGTGGAGCCTTGGCGTCTCCTCACCCTCTGGGCATCATACCAACCTCTTGATTCTCCATGGCAACCATTTCGGGGCCACATGTGAGATTACGAACAGTCAGAGGCTGTTAGTGTCTTAACACGAGTACTGTACCTCGTTTATCTGCCCTGTTACACTTATTAGTTATGGTAGATGGACTGATAGTTTGACCTATTAAAAATGGTGTTTAAAGCAATGATCATTGCATGACTTTATTTGCTGAAATATGCCAAAGAATTTGAGGTTGCACTGTTCTGCATTGGTCATACTAAACATGTGAGAGACTCACTATGGTTTCAGACCTGAGATTGCTGGTGCTGTTTCACTCCTGGGCTCCGGGCTGTGCTCCGCTGGACTCTCTGGCCTGCTGTTACCACCAGGGGGCGCTGTCCATGCGCGTGTCCAGGAAGGGCCAAGTTGTCAGTGCACTCGAGGCTGATTGGCTGGAATTAACCGCAGCTTACTACCGCAAGGGCTGGTCATTGGTGGACTCCTTTGTTTACTGGGACACACCTAAAGGTAATTCTCAGACTTAGTTTTGACTCTGATTCCCTGAGCTGGTTGTTTATCCGCCTGACATGTTTGTGTTTGTGGAAGGAAGACGTCAACATCCTCTTTAGCTCTTCCTAAGGAAGACGTTAAGATTATCATACAAGGCCTTACCTGATTGTTTTTACCAATCCAGAAGCCCTATCATCTGATTTTCTTTGTTGTTTGTTTTTTAAACCAAGTATATCTTTTCATTCTCAAGTCATCTTTTTAATCCTCGTCTTTATACATCCTCCACATCTCTCTATCTTTAACCAAAGCCATATTTCCCTTCTCCTGTCTCCAACCACAACTAAATTTAGAGCTCACGTCCCTAACCTCACGACCGTGCTTCCTGTTTCACACCAGACTAATAGGAGCTAAATCAGATGTGTGTGTGTGTGTGTGTGTGTGTGTGTGTGTGTTTGAGACATCTGGAGCTAGTAAATTTTCAACATGAAAAGCAGTTTACAAAGTAGCCCCATCTCGCTCTTTTTCTTCCCATGTCATATGTTCCCATATGTATATGTTTAATAGGTGTGTACTGGATATAATGTGTATGTTAATTTTGCGGTCATTTGGAATAAGACTTAACGAAAAAATTTCTCACCAATTTTTATATATATATATATATATATATATATATATATATATATATATATATATATATATATATATATATATATATATATATATATATATATATATTGTTTTTTTTTTTTATCAAAATACACTAGAAAAATTACCATTAGGAAATATTATTACAGATTAAAATAACTATTTTCTATTTTAAAATGTAATTTTATTTCTTTGTTAAAGCTGAATTTTCAGCAGTCATTATTCCAGTCTTAAGTCACATGATCCTTCAGAAATCATTCAAATGTGCTGATTTGGTGCTTAAGAATGATTATTATTATTATTATTATTATTATTATTATTATTATTATTATTATTATCATCAAGGTTGAAAACAGTTAAATATTATTTGTGGAAACATATATTTTTTTTTAAAGATTCTTTGATTTAATGGAAAGTTCAAAACCAACATTTAAAAAAAAAATAGAAATCTTACAAATGTTGTTACTGTCACTTTGATGCATCCTTGCTGAATAAAAGTATTATTATTATTATTATTATTATTATTATTATTATTATTATTTAAATCTTACCTACCCCAAACTTTTGAACATTATTGTGTGTATGTTGTCTACCTGTATATATTATAAAGGATGTATAATTTATTTGCAGAAATGTTTTCCGTGTTGGCTCTACAATCTTATTCGCTCTTCTTTCATCCTCTCACACATGTTGGTGCACATGGATTTATCTTGCTGTCTTACAAGTAGTTCAGCTTCATTACCATTTGTAGGTCATTGACATACTTCCAGCACTGACTAAATGAGACCTACAAATTTTGTCTCCGTGGGTGAAAATATAGAATAACAGAATAAACCGGTCTCCTGCATTACAAACAGTCACTTTTAACATTCAGATCTGAATAATAATAATGATAAAAGGAAATCTTCAATAATACTCCTGCTCCAGGTTAGGCATTTGAACGATTAAATGAACATTCAGACACATGCACACACATCCAGACATAACAATGTAAACATCTAGCTGTGAATTGTCGTTTGATAGTTCCTACAGTATGATGTAGATGTGTAATGGTTGTTTTTACAGGTGAGCCAGTGCCCAGGTCTCTAGAGGGGCTGTTTGTCTATGAGGAGAAAAGCATAGTGCCCCCTGCCAATGACACTATTGTAGTGGAACAGTGGACCGTTATAGAGGTGTGACTGCATGTATGATCACATTATCACATGAAGGAAGTTGAGTGTGTGCCATTTTAATAATTTCCTGTTTGTGTCACAGGGTTCAGATGTAAAGACAGACTATGGTCCCCTGCTCCACACATTAGCAGAATTCGGCTGGCTGCTCACTTGTGTGCTGCCCACCCCAATTATTCGCCATGACAGGTGGCACCCTCACAGTACAAGCCATGTAATCATGTTTCTGTACACCCCATTCCCGTATCCCAAGCTGACTGTTTTTCTTTTGCTGCAGTGAAGGGAATCTCGCCACCAAGCAAGTTGTTTTCCTGCAAAGACCGGTCAAAGGCCAAACGGTACAACAGCACAACCAGGTGCCTGTTTGCTAATGTCATTTTAAATGATAACATTTGTAAATCTGTTGCTTTACTTGTAATTTAGTCTGTCAGGCATATTTCAAGGACACAATTTTCTAGTTACGGCTATTTACCATTCTGGGGACAGCTAACACTTATATAACATATTATAGAAAGGGGCACAATAGGTCACCTTTAACAATAATATATTTTTTTATGAATAAAAAACAAAACAAAACCATAAAGCACATTCAAATCTTTTTATCAATGTTCTCTAAAATTTACCCCAAAAAAATCGCAATATTGACAGATTTTATGACGTTATTTTGTATCTCAACCCTCTTGTTTTTGTTCCTCAAGGGATCCACGCGGCGAGAGGGGTGTAGTCACTCTGTGAGTCGGGGCGTGGATGAACCACACACAGAGCTGTCGTCTCCATGTTCGGGGGGAATCGGCGGTTTCCCTGTGTTTGGAGGGGGGTATCCCAGTGCGCTGTCCCATTTAGATGAGGGAGGATATGAGCCGGACGATGGTGCTGCAGAAGTCACCTGTATCTGATGGACCAACCCAAAGATGCAATTTCTTTTTCAAGTTCTGTCAGAAATCTTTGGCGGTTGAGAGTGGCAGCTGCCCTAGAATTTACCACATCACCAGACCACAAGAGATTTGTGTTCCTGTATTAGAAACAGACTCATAGCACTTTTAACGTTTTGTAAATTATTTTTTAACAAGCCATAACGTACCAGAGGCCGGTTTTATTTACTCTTATTTTTAATTGAAAGCACACAAGTTTATGTGCAATGATATCAAAAATAGCACTGAAATTCAGTGTTATTTACATCAACAGTATTTCACAGCACTCGCACAATACCACGTGTCCAGTTCAAGTCACATTTGTCAAGTTCCAACACACATTTTTTATTTTTTTTCCTACTCACTGCGAGTGTCCTTCCTCACTGTTCATTTTTTGCTATTCTTTTTCCTGTTCCTTTTTTACTCTAAACCAGCTGATAGTTCAGTTGTTTGTTCAAACACCTGCAACAGTTCAACATAACAAACTCAGGAACTGAGTGTCCAAACAGCTCTTCTGCAGGATGCGGACATTTACTTGGTGTGCAGATTTGTGACATGCATACATTTTCTTGCAGAAATTGTCCAAGTCAAAACATCAGGAAAGCTGCATTTAGCTTGAGATGCCAGTTTTTAAGGGAAAAGCATATGCGCTGTAAACCTACAGAGCTTCAGGCTCGAGCTCATGCACTAGCCTGTACTAAATGCTGAATTTGATGCTGTAGTCTGGTTTATCTGATCTGTGCCACGAGTCAAATGGTGCTATAATTGTTGATAATCTCCTGGGAATTTCATCACATTATCCAAAAGGGAAAGGTAATACTCTGATTTGCATGTTAAGTGGCAGCATTTCAGTTCAATAACTGCTATGGGACTATGAGTAGAGACTTCCTTTTGTTTCGTGTAAACTGAGTAGTTCTTCTCAGCTTAGTGGTCAAATTCGATTTATCTGGCTGGATTTTTTTTTTTAAACTGAGCTGCAGTGGCGCTGCTTGTGCCACCTTAGAATTCTTGTAGAATGTTAACCATGTTAAGGGTTGTATTTTTCATGTCTTATGTTGCCTTGACAATGTTTATCCCTCTGAGGAATTGCAGAATAGAATAAGCACATATTAGTTCGCAAAACAGACTATCAAGCTGCTGTAAATGTTAAAGCCATGAACCGAATAAGATGTTTCTTCAGGTCCAGAAGCTGAGCTCAAGACATTTAACATTATATTCTAATATGCCAGAACTGATCAGTATTATTTACCAACTGTAGTATTTGAACATGTTTCAGGCAGTTTTTTGTAATGTTTTATTAAATGGGTATTTACCTCATATTAAAGAGGCTGTTTGTGTTGTCACTTAGCAGTTGAACGTGGTATTAAAAAGCTAATGCATTAGCGTAGACCAGATACAAGTATTTTATTAACAATTGACAATGAAAATACCATACATTTTAGTTTATTAAAAAAAAAAAAAAAAAAAAGAAGACAAAACGGGCTGTATAAGAGCCCTTCACCCATGTAATAACTTAACGAGAGAAAAGACTGTGAATATCACCGGACTCATTTATAGTCTAGTGAGGGGAAAGAATAAAGGAAATTCTTACTGGTTAAGCAGGATTTACAATGGAGATGGAGTGAGATATGTACAAAGAGCTGCTGATGTAATGTTTTGATTGTTACAGCTGAGCTGAATGATGAAATTTGGATCAAATGAAGTATTAGTGAGTGGAAAAGTAACATGTCAAATGACTAAGGTTTGTACGCCTCTGCTGTCTGGATGCTAGAGGCACAAGATGCAGCTCAGGCGTCACTCTCCCCAGCAGTGGCACTCTGGACTTCCTCTTCCAGGATGGGCACAATGAGGTTGTCCTTAGACATGAGGTTGTACTTCATCACAAAACGAGTGAAGCGGTGACACAAGAAAGTCTCATTCTGTGGGAAAGAGATGATCTTTTGATAAAATGTCTATTTGAGGAAACTGTCTTAAGATGCCTCCTACTGACCACAGCAGGAAATGCTGTTTGAGTAAACAGTAGTTGCTTCGTCATGGCCACTGTCATTATCAAGCTTAACATACACTTTAAATCAAGTAATGACTCCAAACACTCATGAACATGAACCTCTTAGAAATCTCATTAGTGGTCCACTGGAAACATTCTTAATGGGTAGCAATTCCTGATTACAATTGTTCTGTTAAGCAGAAAAATACAGCACACAAATATTTGGTAAAATAGTTGTTAATTTTCATGACTGAAGTCTTTCCCTACTTTTCAAAAGGTCCAGAATTGTGAAATCATGCTTAAATAGGCAGTGCAGTAGGTTTCGAAGCAAAGCCGATACTCTGTCTTATGAAATGTGCTTATGAATTACACAAATTATCTTGCTTACCTCATACTTGTCAAAAATCTGGCGGTGGTGAAAGTAAGCATGGGAGAAAATCCTATAGATGCGACGGCAAACCGAGCCCAGTTTGGCCACGGATGATTCTTTAATGCTGACGCTATATAGAAAGCAGTGAGAGGATCATTGGTTAAATAAAACATCAACAGCCTGTTTACAGCTAGAAAATCCTAGAAATGAACATAGTGATGCAAGAGTGCTCAAATCTGCTCATGGAGATCTTCCTTCCTGTAGTTTAGATCAAACCTTCATCTGACACTAGTCAAGTCGATTTTCGAGCAGCCTTGGAACTAGACTCTACAGACAGACATCTCTAGGAAAAGCACTAAACACATCTGCTTTAATGGATTAGATGTTCAATAACTCACCGGCTGGGAAAATACTTGTTGCTGTTGAGAAGACACGCAGCTCCATCGAGAGTGTGCCTTGTGTAGTCGATGGCAGGGCACTGTGAGCCACAGTAAACCAACAAATCATCACAAGACACAATCATCCATATTTTAGCTTCTCTAATTCAGTCTGTTGAGAAATTAAGTAGGGCTGCAACAACAAAAGGTTAAATCTAAATTAAACACAGAGGACACTCACCTCTTTGGGAGTTTTATGGGCAGCACACAGAAAGATCCACTGCTCCGTGGCAGTCATCTGGGTACACGTGTCAGGATGACACTCGTTCTGCGGAGCACACACATCACACATTGTATTGTCTTCATGAATAGAGAACTGTAAAGACTTACACCAAATAAAACAAGCTGGTATTTGACAAGGAGACATATGTTACTTTTAATTAATAGTGCTGTGCAGACTACTTGAGTTATTTGTGATGTTATAGTGTAAAAAAGAGAATTACCTGCAGTTTAACTGCTAAGCCATTCAGCTCCAAACAGAACTGTCTAGATGTATATACAAAACATAATATTTGCAATTCAGTAAACCCAACTCACAGCAACAAAGAGCATCTGGTAAACATTTTGTAGACCCACTTTATATTAAATATCCTATGTCCTAACACTTAAATAAGTAATTTGATACAATGTCATTACTGAGTTCATACATTTTTTTATGTTGTATGTATATTTAAAAAAACAGCATGTAATTACATCTACATTTAGACTGTTGACCATACCTATAAACCTAACCACACCACAAAACTGTATCCCAGCTCAGCAGCAAAAGCATTACGCAATACAACTTTAACATGAAGTGCAATTTTTTAAATGCGAGTACATAGTTCTTAAAGACAACTTATATATAGTGGGACCTATTTTGTAATCAAAAACTACAGGCTATACATTATTTCTACACTAGATGATGTTAAGGATGAAATGAAAGATCGGAGTTGACATTCAGACTAATAATATACCTGAGATGTTCATATTTCCACACCCCCTCATCCTGTCCCTCTGGAGGCTCCATAATCTTCTCTATGTTGGAACAATCTGAGCGAATGTTCTGCTGAATATACTGAAAAGAAAAAAAACAAAACTATCAATAACAACATAAAAACAGGTCAAGACATAAACAAAACGACTTCAAAATATATTAATCTTCAGCATATAACTTAAGTCTGTTCCTCATATAAAGTTACTTCACTGCTTAAAAAAGACTTACTGACAACAACAAAAATCATACTGACATCTTTTAGTGCTTTTTTCTGTCACTTTTTGGAGCTTGACAGCCCATGGCCACTGTCTGGAAACAGCACCTCTCGAAAATCTCCTTCTGTGATTCACTGAAGTCAGAAAAGCTCTCACCTGTTGCACTGCCAGTGTGCTGTCCATCTCTTCAAAAGACTCATCAGACCAGTTATAGAAGTCCTAATGGATCAAACGACACCATCGTTTTAACAACACTAGAATATTCACTACTGTTCAACTGCTGTTAAGCAGTTACTGCTGACAGAAAGTTTGATACAGATATCCTTCTGAGCTTTTGGACAATGTACTATAGTTCCTACGTTATAACCATAGTTTGTATCTATAGTGAAAGCCATGATAAAATGTACCAATGTTTAGGTCAATTTCTTGATGTATTAATGATTGAAAACAGCAGTGTAAAATAGCTGAAAGCTGCATGAGTCGGATATAAAATACTATATTCAATTAATCGTGTTTTAAATGTAATAATTGAATGTATTTGAGCGTCAGCAGTGATGTTCATCCGGGTACTTCCAGACGGCTGCTAGCTAACTTCTGCTCGCTAAATAACTCGATCATGAAAACCTGCCATTTCGAACCTCACAGTTCACTACATATACAAGTACTTTCAAAAGGGGACATAAACCCTATTATGAGAAATGAAATTGAACAGGATATTCAGCTAAAACCCTGTTTTTGGGAATCATTAGTTTTCTCGGCTAACTGCTAGCTTAGCTCTTTAGCATATCTGCGGCTTCCGCTCGCAGGAGAACAAATCTTTTTTTTTTTTACGTAATTTGCCATTAGAATATCCTCTACGAACATATTTGAGTTTGGGGAACGCTTTAAAGTGTTATTCGCTGTTCATTTTACCTTTGCCTTGGTGCCTGGTCTATTCCTCCTCAGAACAGCTGTGCCCTCCGCCATGACCATCTCGACAGATTTAGAGTTTGATTGACAGCGCGCCCCCGATGGACGAGTGGAGCTACTACAGGAGGAACTTAGACACAGTGGACAACAAATGAAGACACAATTAACATGTATTAATATCATTGTATTACTGTATTTAAACTGGTATGACTGACCTGGGATCTGTAACACAACCATTGTGTTAATACTTAATACGAGCTAGTCTGACAGATTAGCGGTTAGCCAAGGGATAGTCTCACTTTTATTCTCAAATTTGAATCAAATATTTTATGCAACCGAAAAAAAAAAAAATGTTACGATCAGTCTCAAAAAAATTTTTTTTATATATATATATATATATATATATATATATATGGATAACTGTAATAAGTTGTTTATGCAGTTGGCCCCAGACCTGTGGGGAACTCCAGGTGGCATCTCATACGGCTTTCACTCCTTCCAGAGTCACTCCAAGAAAAAACTGACTAATGGAGTTTTGAAGGGATTATTAGCCATGAAGTTTATTTTTTAAAAGACTCAAGGACCTTCTTGTACAAACACAAAGCCTTGGGTCCATCCATTTTTATTTCTATTCCTTCTCCTAAGTTATCAGACAGTCAGTGTGTCACTTCAGCTACGATTCGGAAAGCACATATAATCCTAAATGATCCCGATCACCCACTCCATCTGTATTTTATTCCATTTCCTTCTGGCCGAAGGTATAGATTACTGATCTGCAGGAAGACTAATTATAGTAAGTTTTGTTCCTATAGCTATACGTGCTTTAAACACATAGGAAATCAGCCACATCCTCTTACACTCTTGCATTTGTGCTTTTTTTTTTTTTTTGTATTATGAGTTCACATGTACTATGCAGTTGTCTTTTTGTTATATATGAAGAGTTCAGATGCAAAACCCTCTAAAAGCCATCTGAAATTTTCTTCTGAAATTAGCATTTTTATCAAGCTCCTGTGTTTATGTTAAGTTATGTCACTTTAATGGCAATGAGAGTAAACTATTCAATGACATTAAAGTGAATTTACTGAACATAAACACAGCAGCCGAATAAAAATGCTAATTTTAAAGGAACTTTTCAGATGGTTTTTAGAGGGTTTTGCATCTGAACTCTTCATATGCACTCACTGCAAAAGTTAAACCAAAATTCCTAGTATGCTTCCAAATATTTGTTTCTTTCTTACATATGTTCATTAATAATACTGTAGATGTGCACCTATTGATTATTCTAAATCATGTCAAATAAGAAAAAGTAATCATATATATATATAAATCTTCTTTAATGAATAAAAATGTCATGGCAGATGAATAACACTTTTATTATATAATTGTGCTAAAAAGGTCTAGGAGTCTGCTTACTTTCAGAAGGCACTGTACAATAATTATTTTAGTTATACCTTCTGATCACATCCTGCAGCACGTCAAAACTCAAAGGAAATTATTCAGGGAATACAAAGTTGTTCTGTATAACACTCGTTTTCAACCCCTATAATTAGTTTACTAATTACTTTATAATCACAATAAAAAAAAAAATCCATCTGACTCCATTATAAAATTCTAGAACGTTAGAATTAAAGAATACAATTCATACTTGACCAAACACTAAAACGAACTGTTCATGAATCTGTAATATAATGTAATTGCAATTCATTTTTAGTGTATCCTAATACACACAATTTGAGTCCATTTCCATGTTTCAGCATTCACATGTTCAATTCCAAACTGTTCCATGATGAAGCAAGATGAAACATCAACATCACTTTATTTTAAACAAAACTTGATCATACTTATTTACAATCGAATGACATAGACAACCATAGAACAACCATTTTCTCTACGAACTCCAGATTGACAGAGATGGTTGAACTAGCAGACTTCATTCTACATATTTGCCAAGAATATCTCCATCCCGGAACAGGAAATAGTCCTACAAAAGAAAAGAAAAATATCAGAATGGCCATTGTAAAATCAAGTCACTTTTATTCCAATTTTAAAAATGTACTTTGGTTACATGTTTTATATAGACCTTATATACAGGGATGCACAATTTTTTCAGCCTGGTTCTCATAAGAGAAGCTGGAGATTTGGTTTGGTCCTCACACTGCATATAGCGTGACCCATTAAATATAATGATAAAAAAATGTATTAATAATAGTTATAATATTATTACACTATTTATTTAGTTTATTTTTTTATAAATAAAATAAACTAAATAATAATGTGTGATAATATTATTAAAAATAAAAGGTAGGCCTAGTATTAAATACAAATACAATTATTTTATAGTAAACTTAAAAATAAAACGCTAATATTTACTATTACTTTCTTTGTTTGCCTCTTTAAGAATTGCTTTATGTATTCCCCAATTGTAAGTCGCTTTGGATAAAAGCGTCTTAAAATAAATAAATAAAAGCGTTTCCATCATTTTCAAACCTAAAATCTGCAGGCTTTTATTTTGGCGGGTTGCCTGCACGTAAGTATACGTGCTTCTGGATTTAGAGCTGCTGCTGATTAAAGAGCGTCAGTGAATGAATGTCACAGTTTTGCACAGTGCTTTGATAACGACATGGGATAGCCTAGAATTATGCTTTCAGTTTGAAAAGAAATCTTATATAGTAAAGTTTGTCAATCTAAAATGGTAATTGTGTATTAACATCTGTCAGGCATGCCGGTACGCAAGTGCGCTGTCAGAACTTATTTATACAGTGCATTTTTTATTTTGGTCGCCACTAATGTGTACCCCTGCTTATATATACACACACACACATATTTTATATATATATATATATATATATATAAATAAAAGCATTAATATGTGTATATATGTGTGTGTGTGTGTGTATATATATATATATATATATACACACACACACATACATATAAATCTATTTTAAACTCCATAAAATAGGTTTGAAAGTTGTGAAATGTGAAAATTATGTGATGTAAGACCTTTATAAAGTGTGTGCCATTTTTCATTAGTGTTAAATTTAATATGGTGTCTAACCTGACTAAGGTCTATAATAAAATGCCAAGAGCTTTAAAATGGGCTTAATAATGGATAAATATTAATTTATAGTAAGAAGTACATAAGAAGTAAAAACAAATTGATCATTTGATGATCTAATCATGGCAAAATGTTCTAACCTTATCATCAAGAGTAACTTTAGTTCCTCCGTACTCTGGCAGCAGGACCTTATCCCCAACTTTGACACAGACAGGTGTTACTTTCCCATCCTAAAAAACAGACAGCATTTAAGCCTCTATCGCATACACTGTAAAGAAATGCTTAACTCAGATCATAAAATATAAGTTTAACCTTGTTGGTGGATCCAGGACCCACTGCTACCACTGAAGCCTGCAGCACTTTGGCTTGAGACTTCTCTGGAATCATGATGCCTCCTTTAGTCACAGTCTCTGCAGCTAGCCGCTCCACCAACACGCGGTCGAACATGGGAAGAAATTTCCGGAAAGCCTGCTTTGGGGCAAAGGCATGTTAAGTACAGTGTAGAAATAATCAATGCACGTTTTGCAACACTACAAAGCAGCGTTCCAAAAATGTACCACTAGGGGGCATTACAGACTAGCAAAGAGAATATTATTTCATATTATTATATTATTATGCACTACTATACGTTCTTGACTTCAGTTGATTTCTTAAAAGCTTTTGTTTAACTTCTACACAGATAACAATTTAAGGCTACTAAATAAGATGCACACTTAAAACAGAAACCTTGGAGAAAAAAAACTCTGATTGTCACTGTTCACAAAGTTTCAAAGACAAGAGCAGCTGCTTGTCTGAGAACAGATGTGTGTGTGTGTGTGTGTGTGTGTGTGTGTGTGTGTGTGTGTGTGTCCTTGAGTGAAGGTCATGTGTGAGGGATAGGAGATGGTGAGGGTTCATGTGGGGGAGAAGAGAAGTTTGGAGGTTTTGTAAATGTTTACTATCCTGCTGAAGGACAAAAGGACAGAGCACATGATTAACCCCAAGGCTGAATGGTTAGGAATGTAGAAGATTATAGAATTAATCAGTTGTGCTTTTCGTCTGGCCTCATAATTAATTTAAAGGCAGTTCATAATGTATGTCACAAATGTATTTCGTTATTGTCTGGTAGCCAATAAAAATTGAGCATTCTTAATTAATATGCTATGTTCATTTTTTTAAAAAGGTTAACACAGACAAATAAACTGTCAATCTTTCTTAACATAATATGTCATCTCTAAGCCTAAATTTGACCTAAGACAGAAGAATCACAGTTCTGTACATCACAATGCACGTGTTCGGCTGCTTTCAAAATGACCCGGAAGTTCATGTCTTGCTGAAACGCTATTGGTTGTCATGATCTTGGAGCCTAGGTGTGCAAGCTAAAGCTATGATAATTGAAATATGTTGAGTTTTCATATGCTAGATGTTACTAATACCTGCAATACAAATACTTTATACGCGTTAACAGAAATGATCGTTCTACAGACTGACATATAAAATAAAATTGTATTTGTTGTCAAATAAAAATATGCCACCTTTTTAAACGACACTTTTAAACAACACTTCTTGCTAAGATTTTATGAAAGCAAACCGAGGTACATGTGAAATCACTTCTCCTGCTCACAGCAGACCAGCCATTTTAAACCGTTCTCAGAAACATTGCGTGTTACTAAGTAAGAAACTTAGCATCGCTTCATTCTGTTATATTAACTCAGAGCACGAATCCGTTCCTAACCGTGACCTTGCAGCTGCAATAGATGGAGTCTCAGTCACACAAGTCAAATAATTACAGAAACAACCCATTTAGATGAATTAACATACATGTCTTACCATTTTAGCGGATCTTTATGAAAAGCGCGTCCGGCAGATTAGCATTAGACAGTCGCACTGGACTACTTCACACTCCTGCGATCCACGTGAAGAAGAAGAAATGTCTGGAAGGACACTGCGCATGCGCCGAGAGCTAACGCTTACCGACCCCCGTCCCGCAATCTAGAATATTCCCCGGTCTCCTAAAACCTTACATAAAGACATTTTAACACTTTTTTTTTTTTTTTTTTACATGTTTTAAAGTCACAGTTAGTTTGGAAACCAAGTGTTTATACGCTTGACATAGCACTTGTACTTATGGGTTTCAGTACATAGAACAGTTACAAGTTAATCAAACGTAACATATGGCGACAAAGAATGCAAGATTAAAGTGAATTACAAATAACAAAAGAAAGGTAGTAAAAAGCTACCTATTAGGTACGTAAATAATAAAATAAATAATAATACTAACTCACTCTGAATACGAAATAAATAATTATACAGCATAAATACACATTTATTGACTTATATAAACCAATATCTTAGACTTTTAACAACATCAAAGAAATTGCTAAATTTCTAAGTACAATGCAATATTTTTTCTTATTGCACAATCTTGACCTCTGACATCTTTTTTTCTCCAATAGAATCTGCGAAAATTCTCGAACTTGAGGCCCCGGAACGAGCATGACAATAATTTAATGGGCTATTTTAATTTATTTTATTGATATGCTCCTTCAGTCTAAACGAAATATGTTGAAGGACATTTTAAACAAAAAAAGTAAACGAGAGCATCTATGTATTTAAGAGCATAACGCGTATCTATTGTTTGATAATATTGGGTTATTCAAACGTCGGGGCGGAGGGAGGTTACCCGGATGAAGAACACATGTGAGTTCAGTGTAACTGCGGCAGCGCTAAAGCGGCTTCTCTTCTTATATCACTCACAGTCTGCTGTGCTGACGGACACGCGCATCCTTTCATTCACCTCCAGATCACTCTGCAGTAAGTCAGTCATAGCATTCTCCTCATTTATAAAAGCCTATAAACATACTGTACTGCATAACGCAATTAACTGGCCTGCTAATATAAAGATTAATTAGATCAAAGAGGCAGATATGGAACATGTAACATAATTTCGTAATGCTAGAACTGTCAGTTGGTTTGTGGAGTTGTAAGTAACATTGTGCATGTTTATTGTGTAATTAGCTGTCATTTAATCCTATCGTATTCTAGAACATTTGTACTTTTATGGCAGATGCTGCTCGTCAGAATAACTGGCATGAGAGCAACAAATATATTATGCATATCACATGCATTGCTTGGTAATTATATATCTGCTGCCTTGACTAACCTAACTGCTTTATTAGCAAAATAATTAAGTTCAGTCTTAAGTGAAATGTGGTGGTGATTTATAGCTTGCATGCTAACTATAACACATTCTATGATATTGAGGCCTGAGAATTTTACTCATGTTATGTATGGAATATTTAATCGGTGTCAGGGCTACAAAGGTTAGTTCTTTTAAAACAAAAGGAAAACCCCGGGAACTTTGTAACTTGAAGGCATGGAGATGAAAGGGATCATTTCCGTCTCTGTCGTGACGCGGAGTGATTTTGACCTTGTGACGCCCTGAACACACGTGGGGTCGATGAGAGACCCACTACAGGCTTTAAATGACGCGTGTACTTCACATTAACGTTTCAGCTTCTTGTAGTTATTACCTGTTATCCCTGCTTTTTAAAACTTTTTCCCCTTCTTTTTTATGGTTGATGATCTGGCTTTTCGACACATTGTAGTAACTGTGCAGGCGAACCATGCCAATGATGATTATCTCCTCGTATTTTCTAGAGCACGTTGTAACGGAAAGCTTTGATAATTTTGACACGAAATATCATGAGGATAAGTTAATGAATGAATGAATGAATCGGGTAAAGATTTATAATGCTTTCAGGTACCAGCGGGGGCAAAGACTAATTTTTGGCATCCGGATTTGTTCTCATGTGACCTCGACATAAGACTTTAAAGGTTATTTATTATTTGTATTTATTTATTTATTTATTTATTTTCCCATTGGCTTGGGGGGAAAGCTGGTGGGGAGGTTGAATATCATAAATGTCTCTACTGCCTGGCAGGTATCAGAGTTCGGCGACTATCAGGCAGCAGCCAATCAAAAACGGCTCTCTGCCAACATCAACCAATGCCACGGGATTTGGGCGGGGCTATCTGTTTGTCTAAGATCTGTTGTTCTCGACCTGGGAACCAGGGGGAAATTCCGAGGGCTGCTCAAGATGATTTAAAATTATTTTAATGACAAAACAACTAAAAATAAATAGATTTTATTTCATCCTCCTATGGCCGTGGAAAACATGAATACATGAGAGAGCCTAATTTTTAAAGTGTGATTTTAGACTTCTAAAAGTTATGTTAATAAAATATTGTGTGCATTTTTTATAAAGAATGTTTTTTTTTATTTCTTGTCGTGACAAACTCTAAAATATTTTCCATGTGAAAGTTGTGAGTAAAAATATTATTTAAAAAATATATATAATTCTTAGAAAGGTCATATGATGCTGTTAAAAAGAACATTATTTTGTGTATTTGGTGTAATGTAATGTTTATGTGGTTTAAGATAAAAAAAAACACATTATTTTCCATATATAATGTACATTATTGTTTCTCCTCTATGCCTCGCCTTCTGAAACATCTATTTTTACAAAGCTTATCATTCTGAAAAGTGAGGTGTGCTCTGATTGGCCAGCTATCCAGCGCGTTGTGATTGGCCGAATACCTCAAGCGTGAGACGGAAATGTTACACCCTTAAACATACTATGCCGTCTAGGGCTGGGCGATATATCTAACGATATGATCATGCGCATCTAGTCAGTAAATCTGGTTCCGTGATTACCGCTAAATCGCCATCACCTGCTTTCAAATGGAGCGGCATTTAATAGACCGAGCCGTTGATCACTGACAAGGTATGCAATATCGCGTTGATTATCGAAGGCGATTCATCTGGGATAATGAACGCGATATTGCGTAGCTTGTCAGTGATCTATGGCTCTGTCTATTAAATGCCGCTCCATTTGAAAGCAGGTGATGGCGATTTAGCGGTAATCAAGGAACCAGATTTACTGACTAGATGCGCATGATCATATCGTTAGATATATCGCCCAGCTCTACCATCTCCCAGGCCAGCAGCAGCACGAGACTCAGTCCAGCTGCTCTGCTCGTGCACATCCCATCATCACTTTCTTTTAGCAGTTCAGTCAATGTACTGTTAGGAGTAACTGAATAACTCGGGATATTGGTCTATTTCGCGTCAGAGGGAGTGTAAGGCACGTTTATAAACTGAATAACTTAAGTAATTTGTGGATTAGTGCATACTGGAGACGCGAACCGATTCAAATGATTCAGTTCGATTTGGTGAACTGGTTCGACTGGTTAACGTAAATAGAAAGATTAGTTCGCGATCCGGACATCACTACATGAGACAAAACCAATAAAACCCATTACAAACTGCGTAAACATAAAACCATGTTTCCATTTGTGATCTGAGGAACAACAAACAACAAACCTACTCTACTGCTCAAAACTCGCGTTTGAATCATCATTGGCAAATTATTTAAATATAAAAATAACATACTTACAGGCTGTGAGTCAGAACCGCCAGACTTTTGAACTGCCCAACTTTATAGAAACAGCCGTTGTGCCACAGACGCATTGTAGGCTACTGGTTCAGGAAACAGTCCTCATCCTCCATAAAATGCGCAGCACACATATGAATATTTGGGTTGGACTGTTCTGGAGCAGTGTTGAAATTCAACTTAACCACTGATTTCTAGTCGTGCCCTCAACGAAACACACAGCGACTCCACAACATGGCAGCGGCTGCAACAGTGAGAATAAAAGCTACGCCGTCTTTCTTTGTGTGAACATTTGGGCGGCGTTATGCAAATCTTCCCACACAGTGACGTAGATGTGGGGGCATGTTAGAATGAGCCATTTTAGGTAGGAGTGGTTGACTCTTAACTTTTATAAAGAATATCTCTTTGGAATTTAGACTTTAGTCTTTGCAACTTCACAGATCTTCTTTATTCACCAAGAGCTTGTAACACTCCAAAGAGAAAGGAAAGATTTAAATCGCATCATATAACCCCTTTAATGCTTATCTAGAAAATCACAAACAACTGGATTAAGGGCCCTCGAAAATTGTGGACAATGGGGCCCCTGGTCTAAATGATTGGAGTGTTTCTGAAAAACATCTTTATTTTTATTTTACTCTGAAGTATCACTTATATCACTTATACCTTTTTTTTTTTCTGGAAAAAAAAAATCAATCATCTTCTACTCTTTCTCATAGAAATGCTGCGTTTACCGAGTTTGATGAAACAGATGAGGCCAGTGTGCAGGGCGCTGGCCCCACACCTGACCCGTGCATATGCCAAGGACATCAAGTTTGGAGCAGATGCCCGGGCTCTGATGCTCCAGGGCGTTGATCTGCTGGCTGATGCTGTGGCCGTCACCATGGGACCAAAGGTATGCTGAGTTCAGTGACTGTTCAGTGTCCAGGAGAACAGCGCATACGTTACTCCTCTTAAAGTCACATTTGAAATCATTAAAGGCAGAAACAACTAGCTCTGCCTCTCTCCCTCAGGGTCGCACCGTTATCATTGAGCAGAGCTGGGGCAGCCCCAAAGTCACCAAAGATGGTGTCACAGTTGCCAAAAGTATCGATCTGAAGGATAGGTATAAGAACATCGGGGCGAAGCTGGTACAGGATGTGGCCAACAATACTAACGAAGAGGCTGGAGACGGCACCACAACCGCCACAGTTTTGGCCCGTGCTGTTGCCAAGGAGGGATTTGACACCATCAGCAAAGGCGCCAACCCTGTGGAGATCCGCAGAGGAGTCATGATGGCAGTGGAAGAAGTCATCAACGAACTCAAGAAACTCTCCAAGCCGGTCACAACTCCAGAGGAAATTGCTCAAGTAAGAAGTGCACTATAAAACGAGCACTAAATATTGGGTTTTTTTTTTTTTTTGTTTTTTTTTACTTTATGCTTCTATCAATCTTTCTTTGGTATAGGTGGCTACTATTTCTGCCAATGGAGACACTGAAGTTGGTACCATCATCTCCAATGCTATGAAGAAAGTGGGCCGCAAGGGTGTTATTACAGTGAAGGTAGGCTTCTACAGTAGAAGTAGTATTTAGTACAGGTGGAATGATGGTGTGATCCTTAAAATACCTCACACTTGGGCTGTAATTCTTGTTTAAAGGATGGTAAAACCCTACATGATGAGCTTGAAATCATTGAGGGCATGAAGTTCGACCGTGGCTACATTTCTCCTTACTTCATCAACACAGCTAAAGGTGTGTGTTTTGTATTAGAAGGTCATGTGTTTATACCAGTATTGATGCTGGAATGACAACAGCATATATTCTCTGTTTGCAGGCCAGAAGTGTGAGTTCCAGGATGCTTACTTGCTTCTGAGTGAGAAGAAGATCTCCAGTGTACAGAGCATCGTGCCAGCACTGGAAATGGCCAACCAGCATCGCAAGCCTCTGGTCATCATTGCTGAAGATGTGGACGGAGAGGCACTAAGCACTCTGGTCCTCAACAGGTCTGTCTCTAAAAACACCTTAGCACAACAACATGAAGTTCGCAAGAAATGCTTGGAAAGGCTAAATATGAAATAGGGATGGTCCTTTTGAGTTTTAAGAATAGTCTGTTATTTAAAGATTCTGGGTTAAAGGTCAATGCTAAAACTCACCAACAGGTTGAAGGTTGGACTTCAGGTCGTTGCAGTCAAGGCTCCAGGATTCGGTGACAACAGGAAAAACCAACTGCAGGATATGGCCATTTCCACTGGAGCCACGGTATGTGCCTAGGCTTTTGTCTTCATCTGTATTCATTACATGAATTAATAGCTCGCTTAAAATATCTGCTTTAACATTGTATTGTGGCGTGTATCATCTCATGTGGTAGTTGCCATTACCTATAATAACATAAAAGTCTGTTAACAAACCCGATCTGTGTGTTTTCAGGTGTTTGGTGATGAGGCTGTGGGTCTGGCCATTGAAGATATCCAGGCTCATGACTTTGGCAGAGTCGGAGAGGTCATCGTGACAAAGGATGACACGATGCTCCTCAAAGGCCGCGGTGATGCAGCAGCCATTGAAAAGCGTGTGAATGAGATCGCTGAACAGCTGGAGAGCACAAACAGTGACTACGAGAAGGAGAAACTCAACGAGCGTCTGGCCAAGCTCTCTGATGGAGTGGCTGTGATTAAGGTATGAAAGCAGGAAGCGTGTAGCATCTTTTATTAGTATAATGTATACTTCATCGTTATTAAAAATGATCATTCGGTTTATTAGGTTGGAGGAACAAGTGACGTTGAAGTGAATGAGAAGAAAGACCGTGTCACTGATGCACTGAACGCCACTCGAGCTGCTGTGGAGGAGGGAATCGTTCTTGGAGGAGGATGTGCCCTGCTACGCTGCATCCCAGCCCTGGACAACATCAAGCCAGCCAATAATGATCAACTGATTGGTAAAGACTGAAGTTTAGATCTCTTCCTCCAGATGACCTGTAAGAAATAACCCTGTTGACGTCTCAAAACTGACTTTGTTTTTTTTGCTCTTAAAGGTATCGACATTATTCGCAGAGCGCTTCGTATTCCTGCAATGACTATTGCCAAGAATGCAGGAGTTGAGGGCTCTCTGGTGGTGGAGAAGATCTTGCAGAGCGCTCCAGAGATTGGATATGATGCTATGAACGGAGAATATGTAAACATGGTCGAAAGAGGAATTATTGACCCCACAAAGGTGTGTATGTGTGATTCACAAACTTAGGTTATCGGTTTAAATCCGTAATAAAGATGTCAGTGCGGTTTCTGTTAATTAATATCTGACATGTTCAAAACACATTATTACCATATTGGTCGATTATTATATTACACTACTGTTCAAATGTTTGGAGTCAGTCTGATGTTTTTGCAAGAAGTGTCTTATGTTTACCAAGGCTGCATTTATACACTTTTTGTTTTTTTTGTTTTGTATATCAATAATACAGTAAAATCAGTATTAGCTGTATTTCATTTTGAAGGTTGTGTCCTCCAGAGTGTTGCATTTGTTGGTGTGCATCATTGAGGCTTCCACATTTAAGAAAAGCCTTATTATATTGCAAAGAAATTAGAGTATTTTACACCTCGATTAGAATAACAGTCTGTTTTATTATTACTGCTTCAGTGATGTATGCTGCTGACAAATGTGACCTACACTTTAATTTTACTATTACTTTTGATAAATAGTGTTGGTTTTTAAAATTTGCCATTCATCAGTTATTGGCTGTAAAATTAAAAGAATTGACTTCTCAGTATCAGCCAGAATTGTAACGTTGATGCATCCCTATCAAAAACATAATGCTCCTTATGTTGAGTAAGTTTATTGTCTTTGTCTCCCCCTGCAGGTCGTGAGGACTGCGTTGCTAGATGCTGCAGGTGTTGCATCTCTGCTGTCTACTGCTGAAGCTGTAGTCACTGAGATACCAAAGGAGGAGAAGGACATGCCGGCTGGAGGAATGGGTGGAATGGGAGGCATGGGAGGCATGGGTGGCATGGGATTCT
Organism: Cyprinus carpio; assembly: GCF_018340385.1. NCBI lineage: Eukaryota > Metazoa > Chordata > Actinopteri > Cypriniformes > Cyprinidae > Cyprinus > Cyprinus carpio. Next base: position 18,462,802 of record NC_056580.1, on the reverse strand, counting down.
AAACTGATCTGCATTGACTTTAGTGAAAGGGTTGAGGGCAGGGGACATGATTTGCCCCTCCCCTTTGACTTGGAAAAACCTGCCGAAATTGAGTTAAGGTGATCTGATCTTGGAGCAAAAGAAATGGACCTTACAGTCTCCCATCCTTCTACCACTATGTCCAATATTATCTCTCTACTCATGGCTGAAGATGTCACCCTACTGCTTTAAAGACAAGTTCTTGATAATGTGACCAGAGAGAGTCTGTCTGCCTGTTCTGTAACATTGTGCTCACCAACATCTAATGGGAAAGTGCATTTAACATATCGCATATTGTCATGCTGTTGTGTTTTATGAATGTCATTGTGCGTATATCTGGTTTTGAATCAGACCATCTGTAGGGGCTTTAAAAGCCAGACGTTCAGGTTAAAGTTTGTCTTCATAAGCAAGGAAGTAGTAGGAACTTTGACCAGTTGTATCTTTAAAAAAAAAAAAAATTGCAGTTCAGTGTTCTTTTTTTTTTTTCACACTGTTCATTGTTTCATATAAAAATAAACCCCTCATTTGAGGATTACACAACTGTGACGAAGCAAGTACTTGTTTTCCCTTCAATTGTTACATACATTTTTCTCACTGACTAGAAATATGTTGTTATAAACTTAAAGAATTGTGTGATAATGTTTTCCTGTGTTACAGGTTTCAATTCTTAAAGAAATTGTTCTCCTAAAAATAAAAACCTGTCATTTACTCACCCTCATGTTTTTCTAAACCTGTTTTTTTTTTAAGTTGTATTTTTTTTTCTTTTTTTTTTTCTGTGGAACACTATATATTATATTTTGAAAGTCAAATTGGTCCAAACAACATTGGACCAACACTGAACAGCACTGGAGACTTTTTTTTTTTTTTTTTTCAAAGTATAATATTGTGTATGACAAGATTTTAATTTTTTTGGGTGAACTGTTTCTTTAAAATCTAGGGGTTGAATATCTTTTGGTCAAGACTAGAGTTTGGTAACTTGGTAAGAAAGTTGAGTGGAGGGATGGTTTTTACAACAGCCACACAAGTGTATGCCCAATGAAATCTTGAATACAATTAGTATGAAATTATTCTAGAGATCGAACTTTTGAGTAGTGGTATAGAATAGTGTCTAATGCTTACTTGTTTGTTTGCTTGTTTTTAAAAGCTACATTCTCTATGAATGTGCAACCATAATCATTCGACAAAGTTTTGTACAATTTATTCATTAATTCTGTTTTTTTATTTAATAAAATTAAGTGTTCACAAAGAAATTAGTTCTGTCCCATTGATGTCTTAGCCAATCAGTGGCTTTCTTCTCAGGAAGACCTTATATACTAAAAATATAATTGTATAAATCAACCTAAAACAGTGACAAGTTGTTGTAGTGATAGCCTGACTATGACCAAAGACATTTATCATTGTCACGTCTTATTTATTCGACATAAAATGGCATTTTTTGCATTTAGACTATTATAAAGACAAACATTTGTTCCTTTATAATATGCACTGATACGACCAGGAACATGTTAAGAAATAGGTTGATTCTGATTTCAGAGTATTGTCATGTTGACAGTTAAGGTGACGTGAATAATTCAGCAAGACTTAATCGTTAATTAATAAGTAGATGTTCACCTAAAAGTGATAGAGTCAACATTGATTTTCAAGCTACTGTGAAGGTGAAATTACCAGTGAAAAACAAAAATGATTGGCAGCTCATTATGCAAAGATGTATGAACAATGAACTTGTTGAATCTAAAAGATCTCAGGTAAAGAAGAGGTAAATGAGTGAATTTTCATCCATAGTTCATATCCACTTCCTTTCAAAAGTTTGGGTTTCAAAACTTTAAATGGATTAAAAGTGACAGTAAAGAGATGTTTAAAAAAATGCCTTATATATATATATATATATATATATAATAAATAAATAAAAACTTTCTATTTATTAAAACTGATAATTCATCAGAATTCAGCTTTGCTATCACAGGATTAAATTTAAAATATATTAAAATGGAAAAAGTTACTTAAATTGTTATAATATTTATTCTCATAACTTTAGATCTGAATGTACATTAATGATCAGTAAGCATTATAACGGAGCATTTAAAAGAGTTTTAATAACTTTCACTAATCAGTTAATTAGTTATGTGTTCCTGTATATTACAATAAAACTTGTCTCAGCTTAATACATTTTGGTCTAATGGATGTTTTGAAATAACAATACTATTATAATAATAACATTAATTTAGTGTTATATATAATATTTCTTCAGGTTGTATACTGCGAGCAGTATGCATGTTTTGTCCAATAATAATAGAAATTCAGAAATTATTCTGTAACAATGCAAAATAACTATTTCTGGTAACTGTTCAGCACTCACTGGTGACAAATGTTAAATGCTACAGTATGAAATTAACACCACTGCATAATTAACTGAAATTTGACATGCTTTTGAAATAAAAATAGTAGGCAGCATATTGTATAGAGCCAACACTGTCACTGGCCACTAGGGGTCAGACCACAGGTTATTTGGAAGCCTTCTAATATTATCCCTCACATGATCACCCTATTTAAAGTGTGGAAACTAGTCAGAACCAGATGTTGATAAACAAACACACAAGGCTAGGTTTTACATATAAAAATAGTTTATAAACCATGCAGGCAGGATATATATATTCACCCACAACACACTCATTAAAACACTTCAATTAAAACAAACAAACAAACAAACAAAAAAAAGATCCCAAAAAGAAAAAAGATTATTCATTTGTTTTTTGTAGCTCAATTGTACACTAAAGTTTAGTCTGTGGTCTTACATTGGATATGTACACGTGGATTAACCCATAACCAAAATAAATACAGGATACTCGCATACATGTTTTTAAGATAATGACAAATAATATGTAACCTTCTCTGTAAAAGGCAGTAAGCACGAGGAAGCAAGCAGGATGTGGATTGGAATCTTTCAAGGTCTGTGTCGACGGATACCTCACTACAATCAAATGAGAAGTCTGGGAAAGGTTCGCTACGTTCCACTCCGTTTCCCAGAGTTTGGGCCCTTTTAGAAGCAGTGGATATCGTAGATGGGTGAGCAGTCTGTTAAAAACAACATACAAATATATTGCACACCTCTAGGAGAGAAAAGCTGACTTTAAACTGGACACTTAAAATCATCTGAGGAGTGAACTGGAGCTCCACTGCCAGAACTAAACTGCACAAGATGGTGAAAGGGACATGCTTTTCCAACTTCTCAGCGTTTATTTTTCAAGCCCTTTTTTGTGCTGGTATGCAAGAATACAAGGGACCTGAGTCCAGTGTGTAGCCTTGATACCCTGATAGCACTGTGTGCATTTGTGCTGCGGCAACAGTCAATCTTCTGCACGTGACACATGCACTCAAGCCGAGTCTCCTCGTCCCTTTCTTGAAATCTTAAAGGATCACCTAAAAGCTTTTTAATAAATACATCACTCATCTGTCATATAAACTGTGTAACATGACAATCTTTCCATAATGCACTTTAAAATATCTCAAAATAATGTCCTTTCGAAGAAACCCATGACCTTTGTCTATTGTGCCATTCATGGAGCCGTTATGGTTTTTGGCAGCTGTTTTAAAAAGCATCTCAAGGTCCTCATGTTAAAAATACGGCTCAAAATGTGTAGTGGGTTTTAAAAAGTTAACATGGAGGTAGTGGAGCAGGGCTCAGTGGGCACAATCAAGCCCTCCATGAAAAGATCCAGCCATGTTTTTTTTTTTTTAGCATAAAAAAATATTAAATCAACTGGTTTGTTTGGATCAGGCACTGACGATATTTAGGCACACAGAGCCCCTGATCTCTCAACTGTCTTTGTAATACTCTAAATGTATGTTTTCAATAAAACCCCCAGTTCCCTGAACAACAACCCCTCCCCCATCCATCTGAAGCTGCGGAATGAACTACGTGTGGTGGACCTCATGGAACATGAGTTCGCGTGGGATCTGTGTCTCCGGGCCGTACAGCTTGGACGCCCGCCGCTCAAAGGCCGACACCATCTGCTTCACGACCTCGTCGAAGAAAACAGTGGCCAATTGAGAATGCAGGAGCGAGCGGAACTCAAAGGAAATCTAGGAACAGACAGAAGCAGGGAATGAACTTTTGGCAGAAGTTTGCTGAAAAACTGATTCACAGACAGTCTTACTTTAACATTTATAAACCTAGGCTTCCATAAGTAAAACCCATAAACCTTTCAAGACAGACCTAACATAAGCTCTGAGGTTGTTAAATGGCGGTACAAGCTTGTGTGAAAGTCAGTGTGATGACTTATAAACAACATAATTTAAATAAATGTTTAACAGTCAAACTCCAGAGGCAATGAAACTGATTGGTGGATCTTGTTTCAGCATGTCGATGTTACCATAAAATCTTCTAAGTAGTGTGTTTTTGTAATATAGCATAATCAAGACGCAAAACTCTAACTGATTAATTTACAGTATTAGTATTCATTTACAGTACAGTGTGAGTAATGCTTAGTAATGGGATGAGAAGATCTTTTATTTCCTCATAATAAAGCCCCATTATACAGTCTTTTTTTGAAAATTAGTTTCAAATAATTTCTGCTTTGAGTCAAATGTTATGGTTCATCTCAAAGGTGGTTCCAGGCTTTAAAATCTTTACTTTTCTGAAAAATAGGTGAATGGAATTCAAACCTGACTGGTTCTTACGCTCAAATGTACTTGCACGATAGTAAAAGATAACAAAACTTTCATTTTTTGGGTGAACTACCGCTTTAAGTATGAGCACGAGTATTAGTCATGGCAACCACTCTTAAAGGGATTGTTCACCCAAAAATTAAAATTACCCCATGATTTTGTCACCTTCAAACCATCCTAGGTGTATATGACTTTCTCCTTTCAGACGAATACAATCGGAGTTATATTAAAAAATGCCCTGGCTCTTCCAGGCTTTATAATGGCAGTGAATAGTGGTCAAGATTTTGAAGCGCATCCATCCATCATAAAAAGGCTCCGGGGTTAATAAAGGCCTTCTGAAGCGAATCGATGCATTCGTCTAAGAAAAATATCCATATTTAAAACTTTATAAACTGTAACCCTCTATAGCTTCCGCTAACTGCTGTACACGTTCAAGAGAGTGGCGTTCCAGCAGATGACATAGAATGTAAGCATAGTGTAATTTTCATTTTTGGGTGAACTATCCCTTTAAATATACTTAATATTAGTATTTAATATTAAAGTTTAAATATACACCGGAGTCCAGCTTCACCTGAGGATGATAAACCAGACTGTGCTTGTAATACTCACAGCAAAGTCAAGGGTGCATGTCCGGGGGTAGCCAGGAAGACCGGGGCTGAAGCGCCACACCGTCTCCAGGTGATTGAAAAGTTTTCCATCAGAGCAAGATGCTAAGATGCAATTGAAACAATGCTGTTAAAAACAACTTTCAGCTCATACACTGGATTAACATTATTAACTGTATTATAAAGTATTGGTCTGCCATCAATCCATAAAACAGATCCACTATATTAAGAAACAAATTGGTTTGTATTGTATTATATATACCTTGACCAAATGAGGGCGAACTGTAGTAACGAGGGAGGTGTAGTTCTCTACCACAGGAGGAAAGCCCACACTCAGCTTGGCCTTGCAAAATCCAGAGCGGCGGAATACAACCTCTGAGCGCTTGCACCAGGGCACAAACAGCAGGTAGTCTTCTACTTTGGCCACAACCTCATACATTTCTTGCATCGAGTACCTGCGTGCCACAGAAAAGACAGTTAGCCAAGATTATAAAATAATGTCCTGTGTGCAATGAAACATGTTTCATTTTTGTAATGGGAGTAGACTTCTTAGGGGGTAGGATCTTTCTATGCTGGCAAGTAGTCATTTAGCAGACACTGTAACTCAATGTGACTTACAGTATACTGAATACGTTGGACTAATCCAGGGTTAAGTGCTCAAGGGCACGATAGTGATAGCTCATTAATTTTCTGATTACCAGCCCTAAGCTTTAGTCATTACGCCACACCACAGACTCTGCAGTTATTTATTACAGTTTTATTATTAATTTAACTTTGGTGTCATGGCAGCTTTAAATATATCTCATCACTTTACAGGTGTGACCCAAAAAAACAAAAGGTTGTTGTTTAAGTTGAGAATGGATTTAGTTTCTGATGGTCGATTCAGACAACCAATCAGATATCACAGCACTCTATATCAGTGTGGGATTGACTCACTGCTGATCATCACTACACAATGGAATCAAGACAGAAGAAAGGTCAAACACTGTTTGTTTACAGTCAGTTTTGTGTACACAGAGTCCAACAGAGGTAAACATGGACATATCTTACGTTTCAAGGTCTCATTTTGGAGCATTTTTAAGAGCTTCAAGTTAAAGATAACAGATAAGATAACATTTTCATAGAAAAGACTCAAGTCCCTCACTGTCTGCTTGTTAGCCACAATCCATCCAGTAGGATCTTTTTAAAAATGTTCTGACCACAAAGGTGCTCAGTTCTGTTCCTGGATATGCAAGTAGTCATTCAGTACAAACTTTTATCCAAAGCTACTGACGGTACATTTACTGGAAGAACTATCCCCTGAAGTAATCTAGGATTCAGTGTCTTGACCTCTGACCACCTAAAACCCACTCACTGACCGTCTCATGCACACCACACACAAATATGGCAATCATAGTAAAAAAAACACCAGTTTCAATCTGATTAACTGGCATCTACATAATTCTAGGCAGTCTGGACTCATCATTTGCCTGTAATTGAAGCCATTTTCACAAGGATGCTATAACACAGCTTCTGAGGAAGAACTAGTCACTGGATTTATCTTTAAGTAATACTAATAGGAATTAGCTTGAAGCATTAAATGTTACAGATAAAGAGGTAAAATTAATTAAATATCAGCAACACAAGACTAAACTGCTCTTGAAGACCATTCCTGCACACTTTCCTCTGACAGTGTATGCAAAGAAAAACTGGATAACATACTGCAAGTGTGCAAGTAGATATTTTACCATTACATAAGGCCAAGGAAACGATTACATTTAATAAATACATGAAGGAACTATCAAATTTTAAAATAAATAAAACACACACAAATATAATTAATTGAAAAGGGGGAGAACTGTGAGCTAGGTGGTTTGTTTCAAGTTTAAGTACTTGTTTAACAACAACCAAGTGAGTTGTTTTGGTTGCTGCTAGTATGTCATAGGGCAAATGAGTTTGTCCAGGAATGCATTTATGTTATACACCTGCATACTGGTAGAACATACTTCATTGACGATAGATAAGTTAATCAAATTCAATATGTGCACAAGCACTGTATTAGTGTTAGAGCTAAATTCTGCAGGACAGCTGATCTGAAAGTGAGCCCTCCGGCTTCAGAAGTGGTAAGTAACTTGTGATGACGTGTGTAACCTCTACAGTTCCGTACTCCAATAACCCCAGATATCTAGACAGCTGACACCAGATATTATTCCCATGCCCTGTTACATAAACAACATTTGCAGGGACACTGGGGCTGAAGTAATCATGGGCCTCAATAAAAATTAAAAATAGGAACAGCTCGTGCGCCATATCCAACTTGGTTGGGAACATACCCAATAATACGTCTTTCAGAGTACGCCTTTCTCTTGTTGAAGGACTCCGAGAGGTTGAAGAAGCTCCTGACTGGAGCCACCACAGCACAACCTTGTTGATAAAAACAAATGCGCCTTTCTGACCTCACCTCTATTTAATTAGGAATAATCGGGAAATATATACATACTTGGTTTGCCAAGTATTAATCTCATCAAGTTAGTGTTTTTAAGCATTTTACATTTATTCCAAAATAATATTTCAAGGTAGTAACAATTTAAACAATGTATTGTATTTGTGAACTTATGTTCAGCTATTCTTTTTAACAGTTCACTTTTAACTATTCTTGAATTTTTCAGATCATCAGTCTTCAAAGCTTAGTAAATATTGGTCACAGACACAGAGATTTACTTAAAATTTCACCAAGCTGATAACTCACTAAAAACTCCCACAGATCATGTTTTCCTGCCATTTTAAGTATGACATAAAGTGGTTATATCTAAGAGTATGAGTTCTTTACTAGGGCTGGGCGATATATCGGTTCCCTGATTAGCGCTAAATCGCCATCACCTGCTTTCATATGGAGCGGCATTTAATAGACAGAGCCGTAGATCACTGCCAAGCTACGCAATATCACGTTCATTATCGCAGATGAATCGCCTTCGATAATGAACGCGATTTTGCGTAGCTTGTCTGTGAACTACGGCTCTGTCTATTAAATGCCGCTCCATTTGAAAGCAGGTGATGGCAAATTAGCGGTAATCAGGGAACCGGCTTTACTGACGAAATGCGCGTGACAATCGCATGCAATATACCGCCCAGCCCTATTGTTTATGTGTTTGTTGTTTGTCAACAAAGCCAGAGTGACACCATGTGTCTCTCATCCTCCCCTGAGCCCACTGAGTTTTAACCTTTTTTTTTTATTTTATTCAAATTAGGAACAGATCATTTACCATATCCAACATGAAACATACCCAATTATACGTCTTTCAGAGTACTCCTTTCTCTTGTTGAAGGACTCAGAGAAGTTGAAGAAGCTCCTGGTTGGAGCCACCACAGCACGACCTGACACAGCCCTGAAGAGGGGCGGCACCCGGGTCATCAGAATTCCACATGAAGACAGATATCTGTTGACAAAACAGGGTGAAAGCCTGTCATTCACCAACAGCACAGACACTGTACAAGACTTTGTGTATTTGTAATGATTAGTGCAATGATTTAGGCCCTATTTGCTTGTTGGATGTCTTAAGATAGCAGATGTCTCCTATGAGTCAGATAAGAGCAGAGAGGACCTAAGAACCACACAGATAGCTGTGTGCAATTAACAAGATTAGAACTCTTAATCAAGACAAAGCTTTTTATCCAGAGGATTAGTGAAATTTACCCTTTGGCCTTAATCTAAAGCCAATAACATGCATTTTCAGAAAAAAAAAGACTACTGCAAAACTGCCAAGTTTCTATGGAGTCGTCATTTGTGGGCCGCACACAAACATATAGTGCAACCATTCCATTTCATGAAACAACTCTTTTGAGACAGTTCAGTAAGACTCACAAACTTTTGAACTACCAGTTTGAATAAACACATTCATTTTCAGCAATGTCTGTCTCAACTTGAATCAAGTTTTGTGTAATTAAGTTTGTGTTGGTTAAACTTAAATCAGTGTTTTTAATGACTGGTTGTACATATGTTATAATAAACTGTAAAAAATGATATTTTAATAAAAAAAAATTAAAATGTATATAAAACAGAATACTATATGAAGCACTATAATATGCACATCCTATACTAAACCTGAGGTATCCCTATAATACAACTGTACAATTGTTAATCAATTACATTATAATTTCTTATGAGACACATTTTTGTTACATTTGAAGATTTGAGCTGGCTAACGACAGCTGAGTTAACAGAAACCTTTCTAAAATGCAAACAGCATGTGATAAGTATGTGTTGACTAGATGTAGTTGCATAGAATTTACATGCAATGCTCTATGCAAATGTCATATGCACAATAGTGTGTAAAAACATAGGATTTAAGGGTTTTCTGTATTGTCTTCTTTGTTAAGCACTTGCTAATTGAATTTACAAAGGCTCCGAATGACAAGCTTTTGAAATGCTAAAAAGGAGCTTAAAAAGCTGACTGTGATGCAACCAGCCTTACGAATTAGACCACACAAGTAATCCACAATACAAGCTGCTGTGCATTAGAAAGTGTATTTGTTGAGTAACACAGTTCATCATTAACTACAACTTTATGGAGTAGTGCATTCATGCGGTGGGGCCAGGGTTAAAGGAAATATAGGATAGGCATCCCATGACATGTTCACCTGCCCTCCACTTGTCAAGACACAAATCATAAGGAAAGCATGATCACTGACCACCACAATCAAATCAAGGGCAGTAGTAAAACCCCATCCCATTAAGATGTGTCGAATCAATCACACACATACATCTGAAACGCAAGGGGATGAGGCTTTGCTCTATAAATGGCACAATATCTCCTCAATGGAAAGAGTGGCAGCCAAAATCAGACATGTCAGCGCAATGCTGCCAAGAGCTGTTAAGCATGGTGTAACTATAACTACAGTGGACAGTGACGGAACAGACACCATAAGACACTTAACATGGCCTTACGCCAAGCTGTTATAGCATTTGGCTGCCCAGCTCTTGGTAGGGGTACACCACGTCCCTAGCCACATGTGATAAACGTCACAGCTCAGCTTGTGATGTCACACATGCCGCGGCCTCCTCTCTAAACACATACCTGCAAAGGTGTTTGGAAAGAATTGCTAATGAAATCTCTTGTACTATACACACTATACGATTTTTGCACTATATGTGTACATGATGCCCAAAATTTGTTTGGCATTACCCTGATAAAAACATCATTGCCTAATAAAAGCATGAGATTGCATCTGATCTTAAATAACTAAATAAATAAATCTAAATTGACACCAGCTGTATGCAGTTGGTGACCAGCTTTTCCAAAAAAGTTAGTCTTACACTTTTTTATTTCCCCGTAAAAGAATTTGGTTGCATCTGAGTTTAAAGCTATATTACATAAACAAACAAAAACAAAAAACAAAAAAAAGTTATTAAAAAAATAAGAAAAGCCCACCTGGTCAATTACATAACATCTTAACCTTGCCACTGAAGTCACTTAATATCTGGCAACCATTTATGTGACTCTCTCCCACCCACTCCTAAAGTTAGTTTTTTGTTTTTTACACGTTTATTTGAGGACGTCATAAATCTTAACACACTGTTGGACGATAAATAAAGGCTTTATTGACACAAAGTTGTCAAGTTGGCCTTAAATTCGCTCCACTTGTAAGAGCGAAACTAACCGTCCAACTAACGTAAGCAGCTCGCGAGTTACTTAACTAATCAGTTCGATCTTCACATAAGCGCACGTAGACAGTGCGAAACATTAAACCGTCGTTAATTACCTCACTCCAATCCTGCCCGGTGTTTCTCGACTGGCTGTGGACGGTAAGTTTCTGATACACTCAGCTACCGCTCTCCTCAAACACCGGGACCCTCTCGCCATCTTCACTTCACCTCTTTTTCGCCTCCCCCCGTCGAGAACTCTTTTCCCGTGTCGAAGACCAGCCTTCTTGGAGACCCGCCCTAGGATCTCATTGGCTGAGGTTGCTTTCCTTGGCCTCTGATTGGTTCAGTCTTCCGCCCGTCACACAGTGAGCCTACTGACGTAAGTGTGTTAATTGTGAAGAGGGTTTGCGTGCGCAGAATTGTCACGGGATGCGAGATTGGGTTGCCCAGAGTGCGCGACCTACAGTGCATAGTTATTAAAGGTTAAAGCTAAATTTGTTTGAGGACACAATGTAAAAGCATTAATAAGTTTGAAAAGAATAAAATATGTTGAAATAGAAAAGGGTTTGAGGAAGTTCCTTATTTAGTTTTAAATGCATATGTCTGTCCCTTATTATATCTCTTGTTGTGAAAAAAAAAAAAAACTGCTGATCTAAACTGACTTAGACTGCTTGCCATTACATAACTGAAACTGTATTTTCCAAAGTGAGTGGTCTCCCGCTTGTTGATAAAAACTAATTCTTATTTCTGACCTAAGCTTTATTTAATTAGGAATAATCGAGATACATGTTTGGTTTGCTTCACACACTCACCCCCACTTAGAAATAATCACTTTTTACGTCAAAATAAGACTTAAAATGGCATAAAAACATGATCTGTGGGAGTTTTTAGTGAGTTATCAGCTTGGTGAAATTTAAAGTAAATCTCTGTGTCTGTGACCAATATTTACTGAGCTTTGATGACTGATGATCCGAAAAAAAGAATAGTTAAAAGTTAACTATTAAAAAGAATAACTGAACATAAGTTCACAAGTAAAATATATATTTTTTTAAATTGTTGCTGCCTTGAGTTATTTTAGAAAAAAAGTAAAATACTTAAAAACACTAACTTGTTTTCACCGTTAATGTAAAAATATACAATAGAATGTATTTGTTTATTAAATTATTTAGCTTTTTCTGATAGTGTGCATACTGTATTTGACCAAGAAAATGTGACTGGTGACAAGAAAACTTTGTAAAATTTTAAATAATTAATTAAGTTAACCTGGAGCCTCTAACAAAAATGCACGTACAAAGAAATTTTACTAAATATAATGTACTATAGCTAAATTTCTGAAGCAGAGCTGGGGGTATACTAAAAAGTGTTGACATTTGCCAGCTGTGTTGACTTCTAGTCTGTGTGCTGTGCGCATGCGCATTGTTTGTGGCGAAGGGAATGCGCCTGCGCGTTCTCGTGAGCGCAGCGGAGTCGGATGTGCAGTCAAAGGCCTTCCGGTACTGAGGCTCACACAACAGCACGAAAATGGCGCAGATCGCCAAAACACATGACGGTAAATTCATTTTTCAAAGGCTATTGTAGAATACATCCGATTTTGTCGTTAATGTCTACATTGCAGTTCGGGTGGTTGTTCTTTTCTAGTCACAGGAAGTGGAATTAGCGAGAAAAAGTAGAATTAGGCCAGTTTGAGGCTGTGAATAGAATATGGCGTCTGATCGTTCAATCAAACCTAACCATGGCGCACATGAGAAATATCAACAAATATACCACCCAGGGATTTGTATTGTGATTTATAGCGGAGTTATCTGTAATATTTATGTGCAGAAATACGCTTTAGGCGATAGGCAGTTTTCTGATTTTATTGCATTGAGTTTGAATGTTAAAAATACGCTGGTTAAACACATTAGTATTGAAACCAAAATGGCGTAGCAAACACAGACCAGAATTTACCTTTATAAGGTCTTTCTCTTTATTAAAAAATCCAATTGAGCGATCTCTGTTTAGAATTATGACTTGTATTCATTGTGTTTATTTACCGTGCTTGTGTAAACATTTATTTATGTGGATAATTGTCCTGCTTCTCGCCCCTCTAACCAAGTGTTAATAATATTATTTATACTATATTATTATATTACGTTTTTGTATTTGTGGATCATGGATAATTGTATTTCAGTGTTTGATTGAGTTTAACTGCTGTAAGAATATGTAATATATGAGGCATATATAAATTATTACTCACCTGTTTATAGGTATTTGGGGATTCTGATCTCTGGCTGTTGTATTATTTTTTTTTTCTTAGATATCGAGGCTCAGATCCTGGAAATCCAGGGGATGAAAGCCGCCCTGGTGGAGGGAGCTGATCAGGGGGTTGGGCTTGATTCCACCGGATATTATGACCAGGAGATCTACGGAGGCAGTGACAGCCGCTTTGCTGGATATGTGACTTCAATTGCTGCCAACGAGCAGGAAGATGTAAGTGATCCTCTGAATAGTTTTAGAGGAGCCTGTGTCAGCACGTGTAAGTACTGCGTGAAGGAGTTTCTGAACCCAAATATTTTTATTTCAGGATGACGATGAAGATTCATCCACAAGTCTGCTTGGGCCGAAGAAACCAGGATATCATGCACCGGTTGCGATACTCAATTCCATTCCCCAGTCAGATGAGCAGGTAATCAACAGATGTTATATCTTTGAGTTCCACATTTTTTGCTTAATGAAGCTTCAATTTTGTATGTGTTTCCCAAATGCATTTGAGGAATGATATAAAAGAGAACTGTGATCATACAAGATTCCTTTTTTTTTTTTTTTTATTATTCTGCAGTATGATCCCTTTGCTGAACACCGACCACAGAAGATTTCAGACCGTGAGGATGAGTACAAGAAACGCAGACAAAAGATGATCATCTCCCCAGAGCGTCACGATCCATTTGCTGATGGTAAATGTTACACCACCATTCTCCTCTGTTTATTTTATCTGTCCATGCCGATCAGCATTTACTCTGCCCATGAAGTTCTGGTCCAGACCAGTTTTTTTTGTTGCTTAACCCTTCGAACACCACCCAACAACTTGCTCCCTGGATTCAACTGACCTGTAGCACCAGGGCTTGACAGTAAGGTCTGCCCAATGGCCCGGGGCCAGTGTGAAAGAAGCTCAGTACAGTTGACTAATTTGTCACTGGCCCGATCGGGCTACTGCTGTGTCGCCATGAAAGTTTATCATTTGCATGTGTTTGTAAGCCTTGCTCATGTAAAAATTCAGTGATTTTAAAGCATTCAAGCAACATGCAAAAGACAACTCTGTTCAGTAATCGCACACTGTTCTGTGTGTGCAGCGTGCACAGAAAGCCGAATCTTGCACTTGAACAGATAAATACATACAAAAGTATGTCAAAATACCGGCGTTGGCGAGTGACGTTGTAGCTTTAACAAAGATGAATCTATATTTAACTTATACAGTGTAGTACAGATATACTGGACGACTAGCCATTTTTTGTTTATTGCAACCGTTTTCTGTTCCGGGCTTGCACACAAACTGCACTGCAATCATTTTCCAAAATGTTATTTGTGTGGAAATATTACAAAATGTGTAAAGGCACGTTAACAGAGGCCAGAGACGCTGAAGACGGGTGCAAAGAGGAGAAAATACTGTAGCAGGCAGAGCAAGATCACTATTCACAATGCACAAAATACTGGAAGAAAATCCTAAACAAATTGGGGGTTTCTACAAATGTATCTCTGTGTGGAACTGCTTCTGTATAATGCATTCTGTATAAGTCCATAAACACAGCGCTACTTTGTTCATAGAGGTTACCAAGGAAACACTCTTGCTCCTGTTCCAAAAGCTCCATCTGCTGTAAATTGTTCATTTGTTCTTATTTACTGACTGTTCAGTTGTCTTTAGTAATGTTTGAACTTTATAATTTGTTAGGCTAGTAGTTTTTACTGTGGTATCAAAATTGGAATAAAAATTGTAAAATTTAATTGGCATCTAAAATCTTGGTGTCATATGAGCTTATCTATTAGAATAAAAGATAACATGGGTCAGAAACAATGATGACAGCAGAATTTTTTGTGGCAGGACCAGTGAAAATATTGGCAGGGCAGATAAAAATTTGAAAACCAATTAACCAGGCCAGTAGAAAAAATCCTTAGTGTGGAGCCCGAAAGACTCCGTAAGACTAATCATAAATTATTTAATGGGATGTGCTGAGAACCTGTTATTTTTGATTCAGAGTTTTAAATGAGTTGGGCAGCACAGGTTTTGGGAGACAGTTGGTTGGGTGGTTTCATTTGTCCCATCAGGACATAGGTTGCAGGTAGGTGTGTTGTTCGAAGGGTTAATGTTGTGTTTTTTTTTTTTTTTTTTTGTTAAACAGGCAATACAATAGTCAGACACCTCAAACACATACACTTATGTTGAATAATGCCAGAGGCTGCAGTGTACATCGTTGAGCAGTTACTGTCAGTTTTCTTTTCACTTTTCTCTTGTTCCATAATATACTCTATGTATTTGCCTAATGGCATGTTGGCTAGACACCCATGATGTGTCGAAGTCAGTAATGTTTCCAAAAAGAGTGGAACTCTAAATAATCTTGAGCCGCCTGTGGACAAACTTGACAATTTACTGTGCTTACCGGTTGTAGTTTGTCCAAGTCCTAGTGAAGCCAAATTGAACATCCAATATAATGTTTTCAAGCCATTTTAGTATCTTTAAACTTTGGCCTGTGGGTGCTCATACCAATACAAATTAGCAAGGAGTTTAGGAACTTCAGAACATGTTACAACAGGTTGCACGCACTCAAACTGCATCAGTCGGGGTCAGATTATAGGAGGGAATTGATTCTGGATCAGGCAAAACATCTTGTATGTAGTCCCAGACAGAGGAAGCTTTACAAAACTGTTGTGTAAATATATTTCTATTTTATTATCATAAAATAGAGATATATCTATTGAAGAATCTGTGTACCAAGATTCCACAGGCCCATACTAACTGTCCTTAATTTCTCTCCTACAGCAGTACTGCTTTGCCAGTCCTGTCTGCACTCTCTTAAGGGTGCAGCAACTCGTCCTGTGTAGGTTATGGTCAACAAAAAGCAGCGTGTTTATCAGATAAATCAAGACCGTAGTTGGTAGTTTTGCTCTGGTGTGTGGCCAGAGGGTCTTTCAGGGGAATCCATAATGTTTTTACTTTTATGAAGTTATATGATTTTAAAGCCTCATCAAGGACAAATTTTCTCTTCTCAACTTCATGTCCTTCTTTGTCATTTGAACTTTTCATACCAATTCATCATAGATATATATTTTTTTAATGAAACCAGATGTACAAGTATGCACAAATGTGCATTTTAAGTTCTTAATTTATTTCTGATTTAAATTAATTTAAAGATTTTATTAGAATTCCCCAAAGTGTTCAGTGTCTCTGGCTGCAACACGTATAGTACAATCAATTCTTGTACAATTTTGCAAAGTGGTTTTTCCCCTATTTGTTTTTAAATGAGTTACAAGAGCAGAACAGGTGGTATGCTATTATGTGTGTGAGTTCAAACCCTTTTCCAAAGTGTTACTAATGGTAAAGAGAAATTTTCTAGGCTTCTTTTCTGCCGGTTGAAGTCTGACTGCAGAGGGACCCTTGGCACTGAAAGTGTACGTATTCTGGAGAGCACAGCCCAGGACCCTGCATCAGTGATGGCTATATCCTCTCCTTATCTCCTCTTAAAAGCAACTGAAACCTCTTTGTACCTGCCTGTTCTTAATGTATGACTGTATACTAAGAGTGCTTAGCTTTTATTATCTAGGGTTGTTTTGTGTTATGAGAGGATAGTAATTTAAACATTTAAGGCCATCTATTCAGGGACAGTTGACTGTAGTGCTTTGTGTGTGGAAAAGCTGGTTTTGAGACTTACTTGGCTTGACCGTCTCGCATCTTGTTGGTGCTCTTTCGCATAGGGGGCAAAACACCGGACCCCAAGATGCAGGTCAGGACGTACATGGATGTTATGAAGGAGCAGCATCTGTCCAAAGAAGAGGTAGTTAACATTGAATTTTAGTGAAGCTGAAATGTTGATTAAAAAAAAGGTAAAATAAGAGATGTTACTGTTTGACTAAACATTCAATGTGTTTTCTCCAGAGAGAGATCAGGCTGCAGATGGTAGAGAAAGCAAAAGCTGGAGAGCTGAAAGCAGTGAATGGCTCTGCTGCATCTCAAGCTGCTGCGGCCAAACGCAAACGACGCTGGGACCAGACAGCTGACCATACCCCCAGCAACACCACGCCCAGAAAAGTGTCCAGTTGGGACCAGGCAGATGGAGGTTCTGAAGTGAGTCAGTTTTCTTTAACAGCACTACGGCTGCAACTAACAATGATTTTGATATTATTTCTTCAATTAAATTGAATAAAAAAGCCAGATATATATTGCTCGTTATACATAATATTGCTAATCATGTTCTTCTCTTTACCCAGACTCCAGGACACACACCTTCCAACAGTCGCTGGGATGAGACACCTGGCCGTGCCAAAGGTAGCGAGACCCCGGGAGCCACTCCGAGCACCCGTATGTGGGAGCCCACACCAAGCCACACCCCAGCTGGAGCTGCCACACCAGGTCGAGACACCCCTGGACATGCAACTCCCGGCCATGGAGGGGCCACTTCCAGTGTGCGCAAGAACCGTTGGGATGAGACACCAAAGACAGAGAGAGGTCTTTTATTTTCTGTCCAGCTTGTTGTGCATTTACTAACAGTAGGTATTTAAAGCATAGTGATTTGAAATCATTTTATTTTGTGTGTTTTAGAGACACCTGGCCATGGGAGTGGCTGGGCTGAGACTCCACGTACAGACAGAGGAGATGAGTCAGTGGGTGAGACGCCCACCCCAGGTGCAAGCAAGAGGAAGTCAAGATGGGATGAAACACCAGTCAGTCAGATGGGCTCTTCAACTCCTCTGCTCACCCCTGGAAAAACCCCTCTTGGCACACCTGCTATGAATATGGCCACACCCACTCCAGGTACTGGACCGATACTAAAACTGGACCGATAAATCCAGTGTTGTTGTTGTTTTTTGTTTTTTTTTGGGTCATTTTGTGGCTGTAAAGTTTTCATTGTTAACAGGTCACCTGATGAGCATGACCCCAGAACAGCTGCAGGCTTGGCGTTGGGAACGAGAGATTGATGAGAGGAATCGCCCATTGACTGATGAGGAACTTGATGCCATGTTTCCAGAAGGATACAAAGTATGTAACCATATTAATATCTACAGAATACCTTTTCTTTCTGTCTGAAAATTAATTTGATATTTTGCTGTTGTTAACTGGTTTTCATCTACCAATTTACCTAGGTACTGCCTCCACCAGCAGGCTATGTGCCCATCCGCACCCCAGCCCGTAAATTAGCTGCCACCCCCACCCCCATCGGTGGCATGACTGGCTTTCACATGCAAACAGAGGACAGATCTATGAAACAAGTCAACGATCAGCCCTCTGGAAACCTGCCCTTCCTCAAGCCAGATGACATCCAGTACTTTGATAAACTGCTGGTGAGTTCATTGTACACCAGGAATCCCAGGGTTGTTGAAAACCTGGGAATATCAGGATGCTTTTTAAAAAAATTGTTAACCTTTTAAAATATTATTAAAATTTTATATTTTAAATAATAATACTTGTTATTATTATTAATATTCATATTAAAAGTTATAAGTAATAGTGATAAAAATACATTTAAATAATACTTGTATATTTTCTGAAGAAAATGTGAGTGGTGTGTGCTGTGGTAAAACCTGGCACTAGGAAGTTACTAGGGTCTTCCTTGTGATTGCTAGAGAGCCAACCCCCATGTCTGTACAATGTTCTGGTGCTGAGATATGGCTTGTTTGTAGGGCTGCACGATTGACAAATCGTAATTGTCGATTATTTCCTTGAAATTGTAATTGCTATTATTAATAGGGGTGTTCTGATTTATTGGCTACCCATCGCTATCCGCATGCTTTAATTTTAGGAGAAAATAAACAAGCTGAAAATAAACTAACTGAACTTTTATTGCTTTTCTATAGTATTAAGCCTCAAATGTCATCTATACATTGGATTGGTTTCTTCTTTAAATAAAAATGTATGGTAGTATAATGTTCGACTAAAAATACAACAATGGAAAAACCTTTAAGATAACCAGTAAAAAGAAAAAAAAAACACATCTTAAGCATGTAGAATAACAAGTGGACTTTGAACGATTAATTTCCGCTTTGAGCGATTACATAATTGTGGCATCTGTAATTGTAATCGCCATTAGAAATTCAATAAATTGTGCAGCCCTACATTTTTGGTTTACTGTATGGTTATTAGGATGTTCTACATGGTTGCTGATGGCTAGACGGTTATCAAAATGATACCTAAAGCCTACTGACAGTCAGTCAAAAGTGACAACCCAGATGTCTGTGTTTGCAGGTTGAAGTTGATGAGTCCACCCTCAGTCCAGAAGAACAGAAGGAGCGCAAGATCATGAAGCTGCTCCTAAAGATCAAGAATGGAACGCCTCCCATGAGAAAGGTCAGTATCCTCTCTCACACTTGATGGACTGTAACACATAATCTTAAAAAGATGATCTCTAACAAGCTCTCTCCTTTCAGGCTGCTCTTCGTCAAATTACAGATAAAGCCAGAGAGTTTGGTGCAGGACCCCTCTTTAACCAGATCCTGCCACTGCTGATGTCTCCTACACTGGAGGACCAGGAGCGTCATCTCTTGGTGAAAGTCATCGATCGTATCCTGTACAAGCTTGATGACTTGGTTCGACCATACGTTCACAAGGTAAGTCCATAAGCATTCATTTTAATACTTGGGTGAAGAAATGTATTACCTTTCATGTGTCTTTTCTAACATTCCTGTCTGTTTGTTCTTGCAGATTCTTGTGGTGATTGAGCCCTTGCTGATTGATGAAGATTACTATGCTAGAGTAGAGGGTAGAGAGATCATCTCCAACTTGGCGAAGGTAAGATGGTTGACTGTAAATAGTAAATATCATCTTTGGTTGATAACAGCATCCCAACAGTTGTCTTATTAATTTAGAAATTTTAAAGGCCTTAATGGAATCCGCATTTCTTCTTTCACAGGCTGCTGGTCTGGCCACTATGATCTCCACTATGAGGCCTGACATTGACAACATGGATGAGTATGTGAGAAACACAACAGCTCGTGCTTTCGCCGTTGTGGCATCTGCTCTGGGCATTCCATCTCTACTGCCTTTCCTCAAGGCTGTTTGCAAGAGCAAGAAATCCTGGCAGGCTCGTCACACGGGTATCAAGATCGTACAGCAGATCGCTATTCTCATGGGCTGTGCTATCCTGCCCCATCTCCGCAGCTTGGTGGAGATTATAGAGCATGGTTAGTATGGTATTTTGGTCTTGATCTTTCTGTATGTTGGTGTACCAAAAGTCTTTTACATTGTCTGCTGTGTGGGCCAGTCTCAAGCTGTTGTTTTTCTTCCCCTCAGGTCTGGTGGACGAGCAGCAGAAAGTGCGAACCATCAGTGCTCTGGCTATCGCTGCCCTGGCTGAAGCTGCTACACCATACGGTATTGAGTCTTTTGATTCTGTGCTGAAACCTCTTTGGAAAGGTATCAGGCAACACAGAGGCAAGGTGAGCATGTGTTTGTTCAATAAAAAATCGACACATTATTTGTAATATTTGCTTTCAAACTTACTTTTTGGGCTGCAACCCAAAGATTCTTAGTAACTGCGTTTTAACAGTATTTTCTGTGTTGTCTTAGGGTCTTGCTGCCTTTTTGAAAGCCATTGGATACTTGATCCCTCTTATGGATGCTGAATATGCCAACTATTACACCAGAGAAGTAATGCTTATCCTTATTCGAGAGTTCCAGTCTCCTGACGAGGAGATGAAGAAGATTGTCCTCAAGGTGGGTTAGGAAACTATTCGAAAGCATAAAAAATTTAATCTTTCTATAACATTTTCGGCTAAACGTTTTTTTCTTGCACATTTCAGGTGGTGAAGCAGTGCTGTGGCACAGATGGTGTGGAAGCCAATTACATTAAAACAGAGATTTTGCCCCCCTTCTTTAAACATTTCTGGCAGCACCGAATGGCATTGGATAGGCGCAACTACAGACAGGTATGTGAGATCGTCACATAATTAGAAATCATGTTAACCATTAACAACACACATTTAACCTCAATTGTCTTTTTACTTGTTTTAACAGTTAGTGGACACTACAGTGGAGCTGGCTAATAAGGTGGGGGCAGCTGAGATTATTTCCCGTATCGTGGATGACTTGAAGGATGAAGCTGAACAGTACAGAAAAATGGTCATGGAGACCATTGAGAAAATCATGGGCAACCTCGGTGCTGCTGACATTGATCACAAACTGGAGGAGCAGCTTATTGACGGTATCCTGTACGCCTTCCAGGAACAGACCACTGAGGTGAGTTACAGACTTTGTTGCGTCTAAGATATCCTGTTCTTTTATGTCATCATCTTACCTCATAATCTCGCCTGTATCTCCAGGACTCTGTGATGCTGAATGGTTTCGGTACAGTGGTAAATGCACTGGGTAAGAGAGTTAAACCGTACCTGCCTCAGATCTGCGGTACAGTGCTGTGGCGTCTGAACAACAAATCCGCCAAAGTCCGTCAACAGGCTGCTGACCTGATTTCTCGTACAGCCGTGGTCATGAAGACATGCCAAGAGGTGAGGATTGCCATATGTACATTTCTGGACTGGACATTTCCGGATTGGTTAAACAATACTGTATACTAATATCTTGCTCTGACATTTTCCATGTAGGAAAAGCTCATGGGCCATTTGGGTGTGGTGTTGTACGAGTATCTGGGAGAAGAATACCCAGAAGTGCTGGGAAGCATTCTTGGAGCCCTTAAAGCTATTGTCAATGTTATTGGTGAGTGTTGGTCAAAGTGCTTCGTTACTGGTGTTTGCCAGCATCTAAGCCCTAACCCTAAGTATTAAACTTTGGCTCAGAACATTTCCCCATGACCACAGATTACCCAGACTTAATTACAGAAACTTTATTTTGCTTTTAGTTTTCTGCTAAATTTGTATTTTCTCGAATATTATTTTGGATTCGGTGAAAAAATAATTTCAGTGCATTGCATAAATTAGTTATTTCTCCTGCTTTGCTTTCTTTTGAGTATGAATAAGTGTGTAAATGTCCCATTGGCAGGTATGCACAAGATGACACCACCTATCAAAGACTTGCTTCCACGTTTGACTCCCATCCTGAAGAACAGACATGAGAAGGTGCAAGAGAACTGCATTGATCTGGTGGGCAGAATCGCTGACAGGTCAGTCCCACAGTTCCCTGCAGAATGTGTGCTCTTAACATTTGAAATATATTCATAATCCCTCCTGAACACATCATCGTGTCCTTTGCAGGGGTGCAGAGTATGTGTCTGCCAGGGAATGGATGCGCATTTGTTTTGAATTGTTGGAGTTGTTGAAAGCCCACAAGAAGGCCATCCGCAGAGCAACTGTCAATACCTTCGGCTACATTGCCAAGGCCATTGGGTAAAACACAAATTCCTTCTCATTAACGCAGAATCTGTCATTAGAGATTTGAAAATGTTGATTTTTTTTTTTTATTTGTTCTGTTCTTCATTCTCTAGTCCTCACGATGTGCTGGCCACGTTGCTCAACAATCTGAAGGTGCAGGAGCGTCAGAACCGTGTGTGCACAACAGTAGCCATCGCTATCGTGGCTGAGACGTGTTCGCCTTTCACTGTGCTTCCTGCGTTGATGAACGAGTACCGTGTTCCTGAGCTTAACGTTCAGAACGGTGTCCTAAAGTCTCTGTCTTTCCTGTTTGAGTACATTGGTGAAATGGGCAAAGATTATATCTATGCCGTCACACCTTTATTGGAGGATGCTCTGATGGACAGGTAAGCTGGGAAAAGAATTACTGCTTTTCACGAGAGTTGCCATGCTTAAAACATGCAGATTGTTTTCAGTAGTCTTCTCTAACTTTCTGTGTTTGCTCTCCATCGCAGGGATCTTGTGCACAGGCAGACAGCCAGTGCTGTGGTGCAGCATATGTCTCTGGGAGTTTATGGCTTTGGCTGTGAAGATTCTCTCAATCATTTGCTCAACTATGTTTGGCCAAATGTCTTCGAAACATCTCCTCATGTCATCCAAGCTGTCATGGGGGCCCTTGAGGGTCTGCGGGTGGCAATTGGACCCTGCCGCATGCTGCAGTATTGCTTACAGGTACATTTCACTTCAAACATGGAATAAGCACACTTTTTTTTATTTATCATTGACTTTAAGACTTATCTAATGGCCAAATGTTTATTCTACTTCATTAGGGTTTATTCCATCCTGCACGCAAAGTGCGTGATGTGTACTGGAAGATCTACAACTCCATCTACATCGGCTCCCAGGATGCACTGATCGCACATTATCCTCTTGTCTACAATGATGAGAAGAACTCATACGTTCGCTATGAGCTGGAGTACTTCCTGTGAATATAACTACCCTTACATGTGCACTCTCTCTTCTCCTGTATCTGTGTCCAATTCATGATTTATAGGTCTTTTTTTATGTTCTCTGGTAGATTACAAGCACCACAAATTCTGTGGTCTAAAATTCATTTCTTATTAAAGAACAGAAAAATGTCAAAAAAGAATGTCAAATGTGACTCTTTTAGGTCTTTGGATTAGACTTTTCTGTTTTTATGGAGTGGCACCATGCACAGTGACGGAAAAGATCGTAGCAGAGATTCTGATGGATGTGATTTATCTTCAGTAAATCTTTTAACTTGAGACTTGTGTCTTGGGTTGTCAAGCTCGCTCTCTTGCTCAGTCACACATCTGTTCTTATTATAATGTTGCTTAGTTTGGCTGAATAAAAGTTTGTGTATTAAAGGTCAATGATCTCCGATGTCATTTGTTTAGCACAACCAAAAGAAGTCTTGATTTTATTCTATCTACACTTTCAGTATTCATTTCCTCTCAAATGTTGTCTGAACAAACTGATCAAGTTGTTTGTGGAAAGTCAGTTCTAATATTTGAATTTAAAAATCTAATCAGATTGGGTTGCAGTGTGAACTAAGACCTTTGATCAGGGAATATTTCTATTTTACACCTGTAGTTAAATGCTTAGCTCTCTCTGTATTTAATTTCCTTGCGAAAGGATGGATCTTGGGTTAAATGCATTCATTATATGAGATTTTGTTTGCTTATTTTCCATATTCTGCTCAGACAGCACAGCAGATGTAAAGGTAAATTGTCATTTGTGGTTTTGCACAAACATGGGTCCTGGAGTTTTTATCATTTTTACATCCACCCTTTCTGATATTTTCCATGAAATTGTAACTGAATGCTTGGGTTGATCTTGACTGAAAATGTTATCTTTAACCTTTCCTTGGTCAGTGGTCCTTGGCTGTAAAGTTTAAATAATTATTTGGATAAAGAGCTAACGCCTATTTAAATATAGCTTCTGTATCAATCAGACACACACAGTCTGTTAGGTGATGTCATCCAGCAAAGGACAAACAAACACACTTGCTTCCAGGGACATTGTGGGTAAGTTCCTGTTTTCCATTTCTTTAAGGATGTACAGCCGTAATTTATTAACTGCACAGACAATACCACAAATATAGAATAGCAGCAAATAAACAAAAATGAAAGCTGTGAAATCTAATCGCATTATAGTGGCAATCTTCCATCTGTGTAAATCATAGGGTTCAGCAAAAACTTAAGAACATAATAATTAAAAATAAAGACCATTTAAAACTGTACAATTCATGACCTTAACACTTATTTTTATCTGTATCACTGACAGTAATTTTAATGTAAAATTGATCGAATCTTACTGAATTGCATTTGTCATCAATTATAGAATTCATCAAGCATGATGTTAACGTTAACTCATTACTGGCCAATATTCAGTATATATTATATATTCTCTCTCTACATTTGAACAAGCTACAAACAGAATAACTGTCGACATTATTATAATTAATGGATTATTTTAATTTTATTGTAAACGTGTATACTCCAAAAGACGAGATATCTGTTTTTTTGCGAGTAACCAGAGAGGACGAGCGTTGAGAACTGATTTGTTTTAGCGAATCAGTTTGTTCGAACAATTCGGTTCAAAAAATGATTCAAGTATGCGTTGGAGTCATCAGTGTGACCGAATCATTAAACAGAACAGATTCATTAGAACGAATCATTCGTGCGTCAAGCGAGGGCAGTGATGCGATGATGATGATGGCTTTTCGGTGCATCAGATACAGATGAGGAAACGAAACACTGAATCCTACTATGGCGACGCCACAGTTTATGAATATTAATTAGGTTGCGATGACGTTCCATCCTAATCTATTCGAAGCATCCAGTCACCCATCCTAATTTATCTTCACGAAACATTATTTAATTCAGAAATCCGCAGCAAGGAATCGTTCATTGGTCATCCCAGCAGCACCCACTCTGACAGCGTCTGCCTTTTAGCCAATCTGTTGAAAAGTTGGGGGCCGTATTAATATTCATAAATCAGGCCTTCGCCATAGTAGTATTACGAAATTAGCTAGGGGGAAGCATACAAAAAACTCTGACTTCCTGTATTTTCTTATAAGGAATGAATGCATTACGCAGAACATAGGCGAGAGGGATATCATATCTGAAATCGATATCGCTGTGGATGCCATTGTCTGTAAATGCGGATTGTTTACAGCAGCCTGCGCATCCTTTCCTCCCTCCCCTTCTCCTCTTTCCCGGAGCGCCGGAGCGCTGGTGGTGAGGCAGCGGCTAAAGCTGCTCCCGCTGACCGAAGATAGCGCCTGCAGAGCTGGCCACGGCCGTCACATCACCCCGGGCCCCTGGAGGGTGCGAGCCACAGCAAAGCAGGAAGCAAGCTTTTGATGCCACATCGTTGTGCAGCATCACCCTTCCGTGAAAAAAGCGCACAGCCACTTCTGGATTTTATTAATCTTCACCTCCAGGGTTTTTCAGGAGTTTGATGTGCAGTTTCACATGATATGGCTGTTCTTAAACTAGTCGACCAGGTAATTGCACAAGGCTTTTTGAACGCACAATATATTTTTGATTGCAAAATGATCAGTTTATTTGGAGGATGGCATGCTGCTTGGATCAAACTGATGGATTTGCACATGATTAAATGTCATTTTCAATGAATGCACAAAATACATAATTTGATGCTCCATATATGCTTGCAGCTGAAACTGCATGATGTATGTGCAGAATGTGCATTGCATATTAAAAATGCATGACAGCACACGTGTTTCTGCTGTCAAGCATTTTGCTCAAACGATATCAGATTCTCTCTTCCTGAAAGTCAAAAACAGATACTTGAGCAATTAGTGCAAGTCATGAATCTGATACTACTTTGGAAATGATTTATAAGAAAGTAAAATTTTACAAGTAAAATTTTTTTTAGTGCATGATTAATAATATGTGTTTTACCAACACCAGTGTAAGAATGTCTTTCATATTTGAGTTTAAGAGAGATACAATTGTGGTAAAGTGTGGCTCTCATTTATTGCATCATTTGTGTAAGGAAAATGATCTGCTTTCATCTAGAATGAACAAACTTCCTGCTGTCTGCTGTAGTGTGTCATGATGCTGATGTTGATATGGCTCCTAAAACTAATCTGCACACCATTACAAGTTTTGAGAAGAAAACATCTCAAATTCATGATATCATTATGAACACACCTATTCAGATTTCTGTTTTAACTAACTAGTATAAGTTGAATACCAACAAATGGTTGAGCTCCACCCAGTTGAAGCTCAGCTAGTCAAGTTCAGTTTCTCACAAACATCACTGTTGTTCACTTATTTGAATCTTTTGTTGTGACAATAGCAATAATTTAGTTTCAAACTAAGCTTTTGTGTTTGCAATGTACAAGGGTCTAGTTAGTAAAAGATCAAATTTACTATAATTTCATTTTCATTGGTGATATATTGAATGTTACCACTATACTTCACAAACTTGAAATGACATGTTACATCTTTTGGTTCTAGTCAACTCCACTAACTATTAGTCTTTCATGTCTCATGTGGCGGGCACAAAGTGTGAGTAGAGTAGATTTTTAGTAGAGTAGACATATATTTCCCTAACGGTCATGTGATGCCCTCATATCTAAACGCTATTGCAAATGTTCTAGGAAGTTGTCCTTGCAACAAGTAACTCGATGTCTATCAGGGGCCCCATGGACTTCATGTCAGGGTCGAGAAGATTTTTCAGCTGTGAGACTGTAGAGAGTAAAAAGTCTAGTACTAAATCTTTGCATGGTTGAAGCAATGTTTTGGATTCAAACAAGTTCAACTATCGACAGCTTCATGTTGTTGATTGCCACAGAAAATGCCAAATCATCCCTAAATCTGTAATAGCAAACAAAAATTGTGTGCACAGTAATGCACTTCCAAAAATGGCAAGAGATTCCAGAGGGCAGTCTGCAGCTCATATCTTTGATAGAGCACTTAAATTAATTTGTTCATACAAAATATGTGTATTTAAATACACTTAAGATATTAATCAAGCATGTTTAATTTCATTTAGTCCTTTTTTTTTTTTTTACATTTGTTTAACTGAGTAACATTTCTAAAGACTGGTCAACAATGTCATTAATTGCAGTAATTTTATATATTCTGTTTTTCTCATAATTTATTCTTCGTCCTAATATTTTTCCAAAATATTTTTTTCCTGTCAGCTTAATAAAAAGTAAATATTTAACAGAAAGTTTGTTAACAATTTGTTTTAGTATAATTATAATTATTTACATTTTGGAAAGGAAACAATTTATTTAGCTGTTTTAATCTTAAATTGTATATTTTCCATTCACAGTGTAAATGTATTTTTATACATAACATTATACAGCTGCCTTTATATATGTCAGTGGGGTCCCTCACAAGGAGACCATCCCATTTGGAAGTCTTTAGCATCAGAAATTTCGACCCTTGGCCAAAATCAGTCTTCAGTGATGGGACTGCTGTTTTAAGTAGCTGTACTTTGGTGTAACTACATTGCTTCAGCTGAAATAATTTATTGAAGTGAGTGGATTTTTCTCTGTCATGACAGGAGTTGAAAGATTGGATAATAGATTAACACATATTTACATTTTACGTTCATTTAGCAGACACTTTTATCCAAAACGGCCTACAAATGAGGAACATCACAGGCATATACTGTTGTAAAGTCTTGCGGCAGTGAAGAGAGTTTGTATTTTAACATTTATCCTGGAGCAGTGTCTTGTCCCTTAGACTTCCATTAAAAGTGCATTAATGTAAACTCATGTCTTGTTTGTTTTTACGGACTAAGACACAAGTTGAAATTATTTTTGGTGTCCCTTGCATTAAACCCAGGACAGTTATTTAGTAGAAGTTAATATGTGACACTAAGTGTTCTGAGTGTCAGTAATGTTTACCGTCATTCTGGTCTTATGTCCAGTTTGATTTCCATACTTTGCCACAAAGAGGAAAGGAACAGGAAGTTGTTGAACCTCAGCATTCCCCTCTCATGCTTTTTTGTAGTCTCGGAGGGTTACATGACACAAGTTCAGAGCACCCGAGAGGGAGGAAATAGAGGATAGTGTGTTTACGCCTTACACATCAGTCCATAAGACTTCTGTTATGCACTTCGTGACAGTTTAAGTTTTTACCCTTCAGAAAACAAAGTTTAGATTCTTTCAGTTTTTAATTTATCCAGAAGAGCTTACTGTGTTGTTGAAGACATACATCTTCACCAAACTCAACACAACCCCTGAATCTGATGATCTGCAGAATGGATGGTCTATCTAAAGTTGTGACGTATGAAATAGCAACAGATCTTTTCTTCAGTATTGTGAGTGGGAAAAAAAAACTCAAAAAGATATTTTTTTTGGTTCTTTCCATCGGTTGTTGTTTGGATGGAGGCAGATCTGAATGTGAATTTGTAGTCAGTTGTAAGTTGGACTAAATGTTTGGAGAAGTCTATCGTACGTCAGCAGAGAGAAGTCTGGTGTTTCACCAGAAGATCAAGTTATGATATTTTGAATGCATTTTACAAGGTCAAAAAACATGCATGCATGGACAAATATCCATTTCATGCTGACCTTCAAAGTCAGGGCTAAAATACTGTCACATGGAACTAGATTTCAGTTTCGCAGTTCATTTATTGTGTGACATCAGCAGTTCCTCATTTTAGACCCATGATTCTTAAGGAGTCAGTCTACTTTGTTTTAAAGAAGAGCCTGCAGTGGTTCAGTTGTCAAAAGTGAAGAAACCCCAGGCCTCATTGGCTAATAAAGAAGTCCAGCTCACTTCTATTGGCCATAGGGGACGGGGAGTTGGTTGGGGGGAGGTCGTGTAGCCTAATGAATGTCAACAATGGCTTAAGTGTTTGAGAGTTTGGCTTTGGCATGGAGAGGCGCTGGGAGGTCGGGGAATGTCCTCATTTGTGATGAGCTGAATCCAGATCACTGCTTGTGCCAGCGCTCAGCAGTCTCGTCCCCAAGCTTTGCGGTGCCATAACACAGACAGCACTGTTGTCACCAGCTGTTGTGTTCTCTTTCCAGTAAGAGAAGAGCTGTGTGGTTGTGCATGCGATCTAGAAAGAGGCAACATCTCATAGCTAAGAGAATTCAACATTGTATCCTCATAGATTCAATCAATGCTCACATAAAAGTGCTCAATAAGGATGGCCCATTTGCCCAGAGTCAGTGTGAGAGTGTTTAAGGCCACTTCTGGTGTACATTTTACATTCCTGATCTTGTGCATGTGATTTTTTTTTTTTTTGCCTTTGGTTTTCTCAAATTTATTGAATGTTGTAGTTGCGAACTCTCCTGATTTAAATATGTTACCAAGAGAAGGAAACCTGGGGGTTCACTGGTGCACTAATTATTGGAAAAATTGAAAATGATATCCCCTAAGAAAGTATAATTGTCTAGAATGTGCTCTTTCATAGCCCTGGAGATGTTTCACCTTGGGCTTAAATGTTTCTTCTCACATGTCTTGAGAGGAATAAAAGGAAACAAGTGAATTGAAACAAATGGTTGACATGCAGTAAATGTGCAGCCAATTTTAAAAATGACTGATGGCTTGTGGTGAATTGGCACAGCAGAGATCGTTTTATACGGATGATGAAATGAGTTTGAAGTGAGTAGGTGTGTGATGAAGCTGAAAATAGAGCAGGTCTCAACAACACTTCTCCTGTTGTATCTACATAGAGAGTTTGTTTGTAGTTGTGCATATTAAAGAGAAAGTCATAGTAAAAGAAGCTAATCTTAGAAACATATTTTGAAGTGTCAGAAAAATGTGTTCATATTTTTTCAGTAAACATGAACTTATATGACTCCATTACAGATCTAAATTCATATGGGGGTTTACAAATTCAGCTGATATACCGGTAAGACGTTAAAAAAGCCCATCCCTGTCTTTACAATCGCCATCCTTAGTGTTGAGCTCTGAGGTAACCTGTGTGTTCATTTGCATGTTGCCCTGACTGCATGTGTTCTGTTGTATAGCGGAAGTGAAAATGCTTTCCACGCTTCCTCTGTGTCGCTTCTGAGAAGGTGAAAAAGAGCAACAGGAAGTGAGATGTGGGGGTTATTGCAGATAAAGACACTGGAAGTTTAGATGCAGCCAAGTTTGGCTCAAACCACCTCTGTTTGGCTCAAACCACCTCAGTTATGCTTCTCTAGTCCCACGCATGTGTCAGATTATCATGATTTTCAGTGTGCTGCCATATGAATATATCAAGCTTGGCACTTGAATTTAGGAAAATAGCTAGCAAAATACAGTTTATAAATATATTTGGCATCAGTTTAGTTGCTCCATAAACAAGGATTGAAGATGATAATTACGTAGCGGAAACATGACTTTAATGACCACAGTGTGTGGTGCAAAGCTTCCTTGGGGCTCTTTGGGTCTCGATTTGGCCTCCCTGTAATGACGCCATGTCATGGAAATGGTGAAGGCTGTGTGGTTTTGCAGCCTAGATTTGTGCTGAGAAGCCGATTCAAGAACTGATCATTTGAATGACAAAGTTATTCCAAAGATATAAAACATAACGTTTATGTAATCTTCACAAGGATAATCTAGGTTCTTGTAGCTCTGTATACTTTCTGACGAAAACGTGGTGCTTGCCTTTGCATAGTTTGCTGCCATTGTACTGTGGTGGTTGCCAGGACATTGTTGTATGGTTGCAACGGCTTTCTGAGTGGTTTTAAGTGTGTTTCCCTGTGGTTGCTAGGGTGTTAATAGGTGGTTCCTTGGGTGTTCTAGTGGGTTGCTAGCATTTGGGATTTGTTTAAATCTGTTACCTTAAAAGTGCTGTCACATTAGAGAAAGAATGGTCCGTTGTCCGTAGTTACTTATATACAGTTGCTTTAAGTATGAGCAATGGCAACAGTGATGCTTCATGCTTTTATTCCTAGAAACCATGTTTAAATAATCTCTTGTTTTTTACAGCCACCCCTTGTCCAAGCCATCTTTAACGGAGACCCTGATGAGATTCGTGTCCTCATATGTAAATCAGAAGACGTCAATGCACTGGTATGGATCAGTTTCTTTTATTCTTCTTCTCCTCACATGACTATATCTCATCCTTTTGTTTCTTGCAGCACAATAGTCGAGGAATCCCATGGACAACAGCCAGGGATTTATATACATTTGTCTCAGTAAAGGCAACAGGACACAAACAGTTTTCAGGGCCATTCTTCTTCCAGAATATTTATTTATTCTACTTGTCTCTCTGTGTCTGCCCTAATGGCTCCAGCAAGAATTAGCTTGCTGTCCAAATGTTTTATAAAGAGCCGCTGGTCAAAGTTACGATTTCAGGCTGCATGTGCAAACAGGTTCAGACAGTGGACACATTGAGATGTCGACACCGCATCTCTATCAGTGATTGTAAAGAGCCAGTCAATGCTCCTTTGTTGTGGATCGCTTTCAATGACGGGAAATCATTATATTGCATTCTAGTCTTTCTAGTGTTGATGTAGCCTGTTTCCTATTGAAACAGGAAAATGGGGTAAGACATATCGAAGGGCTCATCCTTTTTTTTTATTTGCCAGTAGCCTTTTGTTTATGCCACAGATGGCAAAATATGATTTGTCACTTGCTCTTATTAGGATGTTATAGATGGTATTAAAGGAATATGCTGATCTTTTTTGGTTAAAAACTTAAATCCAAGATACGCTACTATTGAAAAGTTAAGCATCTGTAAGAATTTTTATGAGTAAAATTAATCCTTTTATTTATCAAGGATGCATTAAATTGATTAAAAGTTACAGTAAAGACATTTATAATATTATAAGATTTCTATTTAAAATAAATGCTATTCTTTTAAACTCCATCATCAGTCTTTTAAGCTTTCATGTATCATGGTTTCCACAAAAATATTAAGCAGCACAATGTTTTTCAACATCGCATATGAAAAGAAAAGTTTCTTGAGCACCAAATCAGCATATTAGAATAATTTTTGAAGGATTATGTCACCCTGAAGACACTGAAGAGTAATGGCTGCTGATAATTCAGCTTTGCCATCACAGGAATAAATTACATTCTAAATGTGTATCAGCTCTGCTTGTCGACTTTTAAGAGTGCACTAGCATATAGATGGGTTTAAAGCCAATAGACATTTTGATTTGATTTTTAACAGAATCTTTCCATCCTCTCTGTCCATGTGTCTGACTCTCCAGCTGTCTTTTTTTCATTCTCTCTCAGGACACTGAGAAGCGAGCTCCCCTTCATGCAGCAGCCTTCCTCGGAGATGCTGAGATCACAGAGCTCCTCATTATGTCAGGTAGAGCTGCTCTCTTTCTCTCTCCCTCCATTCCATTCCCACCTCCCTTCCATCGTACCTTTACAGCATCTCATATAAAATAAATGCCATCAACGTAAATTAAAGGTATTAGTTTACCCAAAAGTAAATATTCTGTCATCATTTATTACATTTCATTCCAAACCCCTGTGTTTTGTCGTGGAACATAAAGGATGGGTTTGACATGAGGGTGAGTAAATGATGACAGAATTGTCATTTTTGAATGAACTACCCCTTTACAAATACAGCATATAGAGCCTTAAATTTATTGAGGTGACTATTGTTTGTTGTTTCTTGTCCTACTTTATTTTAGGGGCACGGGTCAATGCCAAAGACAACATGTGGTTGACTCCACTCCACAGGGCAGTGGCATCACGTAGCGAGGTGCGCTTAGTTGTTTAACAAACACTCATGTTAGAATGTTGTGTAATGTTGTCACGCAGCAGGATGTCTTTATAACAATGCTAATCATATGCAGTGGCACCTGTGTGATTATAATAAGATTTTTCCAACACTGGATGCTGACTGGTCAATCATATTGCAGCTGGCCTGAAGTACACGATATAGTGTTATAGTTGTTGTTATGCTTTGCACACATCTAGGAGGCAGTTCGTGTATTGATCCGGCATTCTGCTGATGTTAACGCACGGGATAAGAACTGGCAGACTCCGCTGCATGTCGCTGCTGCCAACAAGGCCCTGCGCTGTGCTGAGGTGATCATCCCGCTCCTGAGCAGCGTCAACGTTTCAGATCGCGGGGGACGCACTGCCCTGCATCACGCTGCCCTTAATGGGCACACAGAGGTACTGCAAGTTGAAACCAAACATTTTGCTTAGTTCATAGCAATACTATGGAGCCCCAAACATGACATGCAGGAAAAATTATATATATATAGTTTCCACAAATTAAAAATTAATTCTCTCGTTTCAATAACTTGTTGTCATGTTTTACTAATTTGTTCCTTCATTCTAGTAAATCCTGGCCGTGATGTACTAATTCATTCCCTCGATTTGAACAAATGTATTATTTGTGGGAACAAATTCTTCATTTGCGTTCATTATTTAAATAAAACGGAGGATTGAATAGTAAATCGTGGCCACAGTTGAACTAAAATGAGCTTCTTAATTCGTTTGAGCAAATTATTAAGTTGTGGCCACAATAAATGTATTTTTGCTCACATGTCATGTGCAGGGCTCCGATCATACAGTACTTTATTTCACTTCAGTCTAGTGCAATAAGTGTTGCAAGTACAAAGACTGAGACAGTGACAGCTTTTTGATAAATATTCACATGCCCGTTGAAACAGACTTCATTTTCCTGCATAACATTGTCAGCATAGCTTGACATTTATTGTGCTCTCAGCAGTGCAGAATGGTTTAGATAGTCATTATATAAACTGTGACAAACACACAGCACACAATAAGAGACCCATAATTACTGACGCATAATGACTCATGCTTTACTGCCTATTGAGACTCGATTTCTCCATCTCTGTCTTATCACTGTTATTTAATTTCCTCTTTCTCATTTCAGATGGTTAGCCTTCTCTTGGCCAAGGGTGCCAACATCAATGCCTTTGACAAGAAAGACTGCCGTGCACTGCACTGGGCAGCATATATGGGTGAGGGAACGGAACTTTAACTGTGACGTGTATGCTCTGTCATTTCCAGTGGAACACAAAATGAGTTGTTCACACTGCTGCCTTCTATTTCAATGCAAAAAATGAGTTACTGGGGACTGCCAAGTTCAAAAAAGGACATACATCACCACTCCAGATGTCCGTACTAATGAGGGTGTACGATATGTATAGTCTACTGTAATTTTGTAAATGTTGTTTTAATGATGATCAAGCTGACATTATCAAGTGTGGCACTCATTTAAAAAAAAAAAAAAAACATACCCTAAGACTGAGAGATATATTTAGCATTTTGTTAATGTACAAATCTGGGTTTTTGAACAAATCATTTGAGTGAATAGCCCATTCATAAAGATATATGCTTCTGTTTTGAACAAATCTTTTTAATGAATGATTCACTGATATCTAAATTCCACTTCAGAAGCAACTTCTGTCATCTCTGTAGTTCAAAAATCGATTTTGTTAATACTGGTTTCATTTGATTGATAACAGCCAATAGTATCTTATCATTCTAATTGAATTTATTGATTAAATGTAATAATTTTACATGAAAGATGATGCACTTACTCGGCAAAATATATCATTATATTAACAAATTCACAAAAAATATTTAGATACCATTATTTGGCAATATTGTATACATGTACATACTAATTATGTGCAATAATCTAAGTCTTCTAAAGACATTTGCACTTACGAACATTCGTATTGTTTTTTCCTCACTCAAAACTATTATACGGCTTCAAAGACTTATGTTAAGTCATAGTTTTATGGCTCTTTTATGGTGTTCTTTTGTTCTATTTGGAGCTTAACAGACAATGGAAAGTAACTAATAACAGAATTTTCATTTTTAGGTGAACTATTCATTTAATCTGCTAAATTTTGAAGTGTTGAAGTGTTCATGAGCTTCTCTCTATACTCCTGCAGGTCACTTAGATGTAGTGTGTTTACTAGTGAGTCAAGGGGCCGAGATCAGCTGCAAGGACAAGAGGGGATACATGCCTCTACATGCAGCTGCTTCCAACGGTCAGATCGCTGTGGTGAAACACCTGCTCAGCCTGGCTGTGGAGGTACCCAGGATGAGAATAGATACATGTAGGGAAGGAAGCATGGGGTCATGGGAAAAACATCTAGTTTGAGCTGACTATTATATTGCATGCTTTACTCATAGATAGATGAAGCCAATGCCTTTGGGAACACAGCACTGCATGTGGCCTGTTTTAATGGGCAAGATGCAGTGGTCAGTGAGCTGATCGACTACGGTGCTAATGTCAGCCAGCCGAATAATAAGGGCTTCACACCACTCCACTTTGCTGCTGCGTCCACTCATGGTGCGCTGTGTCTGGAGTTCCTGGTCAACAGCGGAGCTGATGTCAACGTCCAGGTATGTCCATCTAGGACCAAATATGGACAGACAGTCCAAAACCTGTGTGCTGTACGCCAGTAAACATTTCCTGATGTTTCCTCAGAGTCGTGATGGGAAAAGCCCACTTCATCTGACGGCAGTTCATGGACGATTCACACGCTCCCAGACACTCATCCAAAACGGTAGCCTGCTAAAAGCTTACTTTTCCCCCGTGACTGATTTGCATGTAAACTGAAAGTACAAGTGTGTGTTTCTGATACAGGTGGAGAGATTGACTGTGTCGACAAGGATGGAAACACTCCACTGCATGTCGCTGCTCGATACGGCCATGAACTCTTAATAAACACTCTAATCACAAGTGGAGCTGACTGCACCAGGTTTGACTCTGTCTTTGGATCTTTATTAAAAAATCTTGATAAAACATCATTACTTGTTGTTTCTGATATGCTCTTTCCTTCTCTGCAGAAGAGGGGTACATGGCATGTTTCCTTTGCATCTGGCCGCTCTGAATGCTCATGCTGACTGCTGCCGGAAGCTTCTCTCCTCAGGTACCGACTACACCATCAAATCAAGCTACAGTCGCACTACCTTTATATAACATTGAATAAATACAAAAAATGTTGTCTATTTTGAGATGAGGAAGGGACGGAGTACTGAACCATGAGATACCCCTCAAGTTGATGTGACTCAGAAAACCTTCCTCTTCATAAATGACTATTTCATAAAAACCTAATTCTTTTTGTAATTAGGTTTATTATGTTGACTTTGCGTAAAAGATCTTTTGTCTCTGAATTGATGGGCATGAATTTTCCTCATGTCTCTTTGCTTAGGTCTGGCATGCCATTATATCTGTGTGCTTTCTTAACTCTTGATTGTTGGTTTGTTGTTTTAGATTGTAGATGCTATATCTATGCTTTTGAATTGTTCTGCTTGGTTGCACACATTTGTGTTCTCACCTCTGTGAGCAATGTGTGTTTGTCTTGTCTATCCTGTGTGCACTGTCTTTGTTTTTCCTGAACTAACATCCTTTCTCTCTGTCTCTCTTTCTTTCACACTGTCTCTTTTTTGGACTCCTTTCCCCCCCTGTGTCATTCTTTCCCCTCTTGCGGTCTGATACTCTGGCTGTCTGCGTCTGGGGACACTTTCCTCTTCAATGCACTGCGTCCTTCCTCCCAATACTTCCATCTCTACAGGACGGAGGTATAGCATAATGTGCCCTCTCAGTAATGACTCACCTGTCTGCAGGCTTCCAAATCGATACACCAGACAACCTGGGAAGGACGTGTCTGCATGTCGCAGCTGCGGGCGGGTGAGTCTGTCTGTCTGTCTTGCAGATCTGGATTTTGCCTGTTGGATTGTGGAAAAAAATGTTTTTTTTTTTAGCTTAGCTGAAATCAAACTAAAAAACTGTATATTTCATGTGTGCATACACATTGTAGAGAAATCGACTGATGCAGAGTTTTTACCAATAAGGAGACTGGACCTTTTAATGGTGCGACTTTATATTGAGTTTTGTGATTTTTCTACAGGTGGTCTGTCTACTTATTCTGTTTGTGATTGAACGTTTATAACTGATGTGGTATGATGTGGATTGTGATACAAAATGTAGAAGTCATGAAGTTATGTATGAATAAAATACAAAAACGAATGACTACTTTATCGTCCATTGTTTAGACAAATACCGGTATTGTTGGACCTGTTATCTGTCCTTATACTCTTGCTCATTTTTTTCATTCTCTCTCTCTCTCTGTCAGTAATTAATAATGAATGAATCAATCTATCACCAATCAATCCAACCAAAAACAACCGCAGGGACAAACATGGAAGGTGAGTTCTTGGTAAAAGCAAGACATTTACATCAGGATCATTTTTATTCATTTTTCATGCCTGTGCTCTCCTCAGCTGGAGATGTGCTAATAAATATTCAGTACTTAATATATCTGTGCTATTCAGTGCATTCAGGAGGAGTGAGTAAATTTTTCTAATATCATAAATTTCAACATGTCACCAACATGTTTTTTTTTTTTAAGATTTCTTAAGAATTAAGTCAAAATAATATTTTAATTGTTAAGCTTTTTAAAATGCTAGCTTAATGGAAAACGTTGTCATCGTTTTGGCGAACAGTAACATTTCAACCACATATAATCAGATTTGCATTTTTATATTGATAATTTCTAAATCATTTCTAAAATATTTTTTTTCCTCAGCTGTGTTGTTTGTGGAATTTGTTTGTACTGAAGCTTTCTTAAATTTTGTCAAATTACCCCCCCCCCCTTCTCTTTTGTTGTGGGTGTTGACAGGACCCCTCTCCACTATGCAGCAGCTAGTCAGCACTTTCAGTGCCTGGAGACTTTGGTGTCCTGCGGTACCTGCATTAATGCCACTGACCAGTGGGGACGCTCTGCTGTGCACTACGCTGCTGCTTCTGACCTGGACAGGAGGTACACAACATTTACACAAACCGCGACATCTGTGATTTTCATCTCCATTCTTTATAAAGTTTAAAGATTCAATTATAAAGTGGATTTGTCCTTCAGTTTGCAAAAATAAACATCTCGTCATTTACACTAATAGACTTGTATTGCAGTAAGATATTACGAGGGGTTTCATTGGAAAAATCTGCAGCTCATAATTCTAAACCGTCCTTCATCCTAATCATAGTTTGTATTTTTAGCAGTGGTATGGTGCAGTGAAAAACACCTTGACTGGTGGTCAAAAATATCTCTACATGAGTAGTTTACAGTGCAGAAATTGAGCTAGTTGTGGCCAAACAACATGTAATTGATCATTATAATTGCATATCTAACCCGATTAAGTGATTTAGACACTTCAGGCAGCTGTAGTCCTACAGCAGGTGAAATCGAGTGTGGGGTCATTCCCCATCTCCAGAGACTGCTAGCAGCTACACTAACACATATCTGTGTTACCATGGCAACCACTGGCTATTTTTAAGTCTCCTATCATTGGGGTAGTTTATGTGCAAAGACAAAAGGGTTTGATGTCAACTTGATATGGCATACAGAAACACCTTTTTGCTTAGTTTAATTAAATAAATTGCCAGAATTTCATGAATGAGTTATAAGATGGAAACCCTAATTAATTTAATTTATACCAAGATACCACAGACTTATTGCATGTAACATATACAATTATTATTATACTATTGAATTATATAAATATTTACTCATTCATGTATTAATTACAAAATATCTATAGTTAATAATAAAACAAATATTAATTCCCAAATATTTAATTAATGGTAATACAATTTAGTTTTCAACATATAAAAATTGTTAAGAGTTATTGTTGAGTAAGAAGCATCTGTGTATAAGATTTGTGAGGGGTGTGTGATTTTTCTGCAGGCGGCGTGTGGTCCTGGAACCAGAGAGTGATGGAGTACAAGCTGAGAGGGAGAAGGAGGCAGCTCTGTGAGTTCTGTGTCCCCCCTCCTTGTCTCACCGTCACTCGTGCTGTGTACATGTGTGCTGCTCTGATGCCAAAACATTGGGTGTTTGTGTCTGCGTGCGTCTGTAACCTCATCATTTCATGTCTGGGACAAACTGAATGTATTTTCCCTCTCTCCACTTCTACAGTATACATAATTTGACATGATCTTTTTTGTACTTTTTATAGTTACTTTTTTATGGTATGTGTGTGTGTGTGTGTGTGTGTGTGTGTGTGTGTATTTGAATATATATTTATATTTTTGTGTGCAGGTGTCTTGAGTTCCTGTTGCAGCATGGTGCCGCCCCATCACTCAAAGATAAACAAGGCTACAGTGCTGTTCATTATGCTGCAGCATACGGCCACAGACACTGTCTGAAACTGGTGAGGACACAAATATGTCCAGTGAGTGCCTCAGGGCACTTCCTCCATCTGTAGTCTACTGTGGATTTAAATGTGTAACTTAACATGCAAATAAATTTAGTCCGGTTTGTGGTAGTCTAGTCATGTGGTAAAAAGATTGCTGGTGCACCGCATATGTTTATCATGCAAGAATGAATTTGTTCCAGTTGAATTCAGAATAGCTTTTTATTGAGTTTAATGAGAACAGCTGTAATTCATATTAAATCTGATTTCAGCTTTTGGACAGAGATGAGAACCAACAAGATGAGATGGAGAACAGCCAAACCAGAAGCCCGTTGCATCTGGCCGTGAGTCCAAATTTACACCTTCACAACCACATCCTAACAGCCACATAACAACATGCTCAAAACAAATCATGGCTACCACCGAGAACACCTTAGCATTCCGAAGCCAACTTTTGCATAAGAAAGCACAGCTTGCATGTTTTTAATACTAAAAGGTTTAATTACTATAGACAGGCCCTAACCTCACTGAAATATGTGAAAGACATTTTCAGACAGTTGGTCGTTTGTTTCCAGGCGTACCACGGTCATGCACAGGCTCTAGAAGTGCTCTTGGAGGGCCACTGCGAGGTGGATCAGGGGGATGAGGTGGGCCGGACTCCATTAGCTCTTGCTGCCCTCAGGGGCCACACTGACTGTGCTCTCACACTTCTGAACCATGGGGCCTCGCCGAGAAGCAGAGATACTACCCGAGGACGTACACCTATTCACCTTGCAGGTATTACATCTGTGTGTGGTGGAAATTACACAGCTGTACATTTTCATGCAGTATTTAATACACTCTTGTTTGTTTCCAGTAATGAATGGTCATACATCATGTGTGCGCCTCCTGCTGGAAGACTCTGATAATGCAGATCTAGTAGATACAGCGGACTCTCAGGGACAGTGAGTAGTTCATTTAATAACTCCAACAGTCTTTCATTATAATGCCACAAAGATTTTGGAGTGGAATGAGTGTGTCGTGTCTTATTACTTCTCAACTTATGGGTATTGTTGCTTGGCAAGTTGAAATATTTAAATAGCAAAAGTCAAACAAAACAATTTTCAAAACAAAAGTTACCCAATTGTTACCCATAAAAAGTTGCTGACTACATTTAGTTAATTGTTTTTAAATTACTTTGCAACTAATGAATTTTAAAATGCATATAACTATTTTTCTACAATAAATAAATATTGAGGATCTCAATTAGTGTGCCAAAATCAAACACGTACACACTTCATACGCATATAAATAATAAAATGATTCAACTCTTTTGCCCGAACTATGAGAAAAATGTACCCATGGACATGATTATTGATTGATTTAATAATGGCAAATTCTAATTAACCATCTAAACACAATTGAGGATATTCTTGCACATGAGAGTGCATTAATGGGTATTCATTCTATGTGTGTTTGTGTCTGCAGGACCCCTCTAATGCTGGCAGTAATGGGGGGTCATGTGGATGCTGTGTCTCTTCTATTGGAGCGTGAGGCCAGTGTGGACTTGGCTGATCATCAAGGTCTGACTGCTCTGCACCTGGGGGTGAGTTTCCTGGTCTTGTCAAACATAATCAATTGTAAGATGTACAAGGGCTTTTTTTAAACTCTATCTCTTTCTCTCTCTCAGCTCTTGTGTGGACAGGAGGAATGTGTTCAGTCCCTGTTGGAGCTGGAGGCATCCGTGCTGCAGGGGGACTCCAAGGGTCGGACAGCTATCCATCTGGCTGCGGCGAGGGGTCATGCATCCTGGTTGAGCGAATTGCTCAATATTGCATGTTCTGAACCCCCGATACCCCCATTCCGAGACAACCAGGGATACACACCCTTACACTGGGCCTGTTACTATGGTTGGTTTTAACAGTCTCCATTATGATTTTAAAAAGACGCTTTTATTTATCAGTTAACGGAATGTAGCTTTTGTGAAGTATAGTGGACTAGCATTGTGTGTGTATGTGTTCTAGGTCATGAGGGTTGTGTGGAGGTCCTACTCGAACAAAGAGATTTTCGTCACTTTGATGGGAACCCCTTCACCCCGCTGCACTGTGCTGTGTATGTCTGCTGTGAGATTGTTTTCTTCATGCCTGTCTTCTTTTGCACTTTTTTTTTCTGTTTCAACTTGTCTGTCTTTGAATCCTCTGTCCTGCAGGGTCAGTGACCATGAGACCTGTGCCAACCTTTTATTAGAAGCCATGGGATCTAAGATTGTAACTTTCAAAGACTCCAAGGGCAGGTTAGTTTGGTATATGTCAAGAAAGACAAAACAGATTAGAATAAAATAGATTTGTACCTACAGTGGTTCCAAAATTATTATTATTATATTTTTTAAATAAAATCTATATTTATGTACACATTTGAGAACTTAAGAGCCGACTTCATACACCTTCATGCACACAGTTAAATGTCATTACTAATTTGGCTAGGAAAAGTTAAGATAGTCCTGAGAAACAGACCAGTGTAAGTTGAAATGTGTCTAATAATTTTTTTTCTCATGTTCATCATTAGCATTGCTTTTATAGCTATCAGTGAAAAAATCTATTAAAAACTGCTGTCTCTGTTTATCAGGACACCTCTCCATGCAGCTGCATTCGCTGGCCATGTAGACTGTGTTCAGCTGCTCCTGGCCCATAATGCATCTGTGGATGAGGTTGACCAATCAGGGCGCACTGCCCTGATTATGGCAGCTGAGAAAGGAAGGGTCGAGGTTGTAGGTATGTATTTAAAAAAATGTCATGCCTTTAATTTGCATTATGCCTCTGTTCATTTGTATTAATGAAGTATGAAAATAGATTCATCTGAATGCGCTTATGCAAAGTGTGGCGTGTTTTAAACAGAAGCTTTACTTACTGTTGCCAACGTAAACCTCAATCTGACTGACCAGAAGGGCAACACAGCACTCCATCTAGCCTGCAGTAATGTAAGTATAGCCCATTGCATGCCGTGGTCATCTGTCTCTACTTTTTCATAGTTTCATCAGTAGTGCAGTGATCTTTCATAATCATTTTTAGAATTTGTCATAATCAAAATGTCATTTTGTAAAATCCCACTGACAAAATGACATTTTTATTGCACCCTTTACTATTATTATTTTTTTTTTTACAAAGAAATTATAAACTATATAGTTTATAAAAAAGGTTTTCATTATATCTACTCAACCCCAAATCATATTTTATTTATGTTTATTATAATAATTTGGCCTTTTCAAAAATAGTAATGTAAAAGTAATGCAGACACCTATGTGTGACTGTAATCATAGGGTTTTAATACGTCATATAATTATCAAACAATAAAATTGTGCCAGATATAAAAACCCACATTGCAAACAGTATTTTTGAATGTTTTTATGAATCTATTCCCTGAGGTCTTCTCAAGATGATTTTCTTGTTTTTTTCTACTTGCTCTCTGTCCAGGGAATGGAGGAATGCGCATTGCTCATTCTTGGAAAACTTCCAGACTCTGCCCTCGTTGCTACCAACGCTGCACTGCAAACGTGAGTTCCCCTTCACATTACGGGATACTGCATATAATATTTACATTTATGCATTTGGCAGATGCTTTTATCCAAAGCAACTTGCCTTGCCTTGCATTTAAGGAATACATTTTATCACTTCATGCATTCCCTGGGATTCAAACCCATGATGTTGTCTGTGCCATGCTCTTAAAAATTATTAAAGAAGCAACTGATGCTCACATGTTTCTCGTTCACGTCCCCAGACCTCTCCATTTGGCTGCTCGCAGTGGGATGAAGCAGACAGTGCAAGAGCTGCTCTCTCGTGGGGCCAGTGTTCAAGTACTAGATGAGAATGGTGCGTCTTCCTGAAACTAAAATCTCTGCAGATTTAGTTTACGCAGAGATTGTCTGTGTATGTGGATCGCTCTATGCTCTATCTTTTGTTAGTGACATAGAGGCTTTTGCCAAAGCAGTAGCTGTGTTACTTTCAAAGCTTTGACGGTGTCATGCATGTCCCCTTTTGCCCCCTGACCATGTGTTTGGCTGCCTGTCTAGCTAGGCACTAATGGAATGGTGCTTTCGTCCTTCACCTCCCCACCACTGTCCTTTTGTTCCACTGCACCATCCCTCCTTTCACCTCTTTCTGCTTTCCTGTCTCTCTTGCTCTTTGGCTGTCTTTCCCCGCAGGTCTCACCCCTGCTCTGGCTTGCGCTCCCAGCAGGGAAGTGGCTGACTGTCTGGCTCTCATTCTGGCTACCATGATGCCTTTCTGCTCCCCTTGCAGCTCTGGAGCTCCTTCCCCAGGTGCCCTGCTGAAATCTCTGCCCCGTTCGGCCAAGAGCCCCCAAGGCCCCCGCAGTCCAAGGGATCCCTCCTGCCCCTCCAGCGAGGGCACGACCACTGAAAACGACTCGGACTCGGAGACATTTTGACCCCGGCTCCTTCTAGAGGCACTGGTCATAGTTTTTAAAGCACAGATCGTCAAGAACCTTGCAGAAGTTGTACAGATTTTTGATTATGGAAACAATAGATTATAAC
The DNA here is from genome assembly GCF_018340385.1 of Cyprinus carpio. Taxonomy (NCBI): domain Eukaryota; kingdom Metazoa; phylum Chordata; class Actinopteri; order Cypriniformes; family Cyprinidae; genus Cyprinus; species Cyprinus carpio. The sequence continues at coordinate 18,418,783 of NC_056580.1, read as the reverse complement.
ATATAGCAGACAAGGTACACTTTTGTTCTGCCACACTTGTTTGCACAGGAGATTTTTTGAAAGCCATTTTAATCACTTTAACACAGGCTGATTGATGATAGATTGCTAAATGTTGACTGACTTCTCACACTTGAAGAATGATAATGTAACTGTGGAGTTTTGAAAGCACAAACCATGTGGAAGTCACCCTCATTTCACCCATGTTGTCACTGACCAGTGATATCATCAGGAAATGAGATATCACATTTTTGGACCTACAGAGGAATTGGCGTCATTGTTACCAACCTCACTTAGTATTTATTTGTAAGTAAACACTGGAATACACTATGCAACTTTTTCCCAAATTTGTGCCCTGATGAGTCAGAGCCGTACTGCAGATTTGAGTTGACAGATTTAAATACTGTTTTTGTTTGTCATGCACCTTCGAGCAACAAGTTAAACACTTCTGTGTGAGGTTGTTGTGTTTTGAACAACTTGAACGCCTGGTAGTGTGTGATCCTCAGTTATTTAGTGTATGATGCCCAGTTTTTAAAAATCTGTTTAGATTTATCAAGTTGTGTAGTGTATTTCAGCCTTAAGACAAGTTAGATTGAAAGTACATGAAACCCAGTGTAATGTGATGAAAATCCAATCCAAGTTCTACATTTCCAGATCATACACCAGTTGTACGTCACACATTGTATATGACACATTGTGAATAGAAGGCTCTTGAGATTTATATGAAAAGAGCATTTTTATTCCATAGATAAAAGTAGATTTCTAGGCCTTGATGGTCTAAACTTACATCTGACGCTTTTGGAGAGTGACTCTTTGTCACTAGGTTCCTTCTCAGACATAGAGACAGTGTTTATAAATAATACTTCTATTCAGGTTGAATTTTAGATTTTAGTGACAGGGCATGGCATGTTATGTGAACCAGGATGTTCTCAAGCCTGCACCGATATTTATTAACATTTAGATAACAATGGTACTACAATTGAGTGCACTTATGCATAGGAGTAAATGGGTGCTTTAAGGAATGGTTCACTTCAAAATTATAATTCTGCCATTGTTTACTCGTGGAACACAAAAGTAAAATTATCTTAGTGTGGCTCTTTCCATACACCAACAGTTCATAGTGACAATGTCCATCAAGCTCCAAAAATGACAAAGAAACACCTCCAGAAGAGCTTTGTGCTCTATTGCAAGTCTTCTGAAATCATACAAATGCTTTGTATGAGAAAGAGGCCAAAATTAAAGCTTTAATCCACTAATAATCTTTTCCTTCAGTGAGCTGTTGGTTCTGGATCACTGTGTCGGTGAACTGAACTCTAGAACTGATTCGTGAACAAAACAACCAAATCATCAAAAAGAATCAGTTCAAAAGAACACTCTTTTGTGTCCCATGAACAGAAATAATGACAGAATTGTGAGTTTGGAGTGAAATATTCATTTTAAAAATGAATCTAGGACTATAATAACATTCCCTGTCTTCTTTTTCTTTCCTTCTGAAATTCTTTTAATAATTTGCACTGGTTGAATATCAATCCTTTTTAAAAACCGATTTCTAACTCAAAAATACATATTCAAAAGATAAAGAGCTTTTAGCAAAGATTGCGTTTTAATATCTTGCCTGTCAGAGACTTTCTAAAACAAGTTCAAAATGAAAATGTTTGTCTGTTTGCCTTTGTCCACAATGTGCCAGTTCCTCCACCGTGTCTAGTGCCTTGTTGTGCATTTTCAGAGTTGGTTAGATTATATTAGTATATGTTTGTATGTATGTATTGGAGTGGAATGAAAGTCTGAAGATGTGAAGATAAGTCTGGGTCACACGTGCCAATCGTAAGTTTTTTTTTGTTTTGTTTTGTTTTTTACCAAGTCCTGATGTTTGTGCCTATGAGTGTGTGATTTACAATAGAAAAACAGTCTTTGTACATATCAGCTCATGGACATTATCATCACCAGAGCAAATACTGCACACAACTGTCTTATAACAGCAGCACATGGTCGATTTTCTTTTCATAAATTAGATGGATTGTGAGTGGGAGGATCCAGAGGAATGAGTCAAACAGTATTATAACTGAAAAAAGAAAAAGCTTTGAAATGTGTGACAATCTAGATTATGGTTTCTTCCTTCAATCCGATGTTAAAGGTTTTTTGTCAGCTCAATTTTCTTTTATATAAACTGTTTGACTATTAAAATGTTTGAACAGAGTTTTGTGTAGTGTTTCTAATCCATTTGAAAATCCATTTATTACAAAAATGAAAAGACCAGGCCTGTTTTCCACTTGACTTTATCAAACGTGTGTTAAATGTAATTTTAGAAAATTAATTTAATTTAGTAAATGGATTGTATGCTTAAGTGAAATGCATTGCATCTAACAGTTTACTACAGTTTTTCAGCATGAACATTAAACTGAAAGAATTGTCTTTAATTTCTTGATTCTGGAAAAAGTTATGAGATCAGGCACATTACTTTCGACAATTTCAGCAGAGTTTAAGAGGACTACAAATTACAAATAATAAAAGAATAAAATTAAATTAAATAAAATTTTAAACAGCTAAGGTCAGATTGATAAATCTTGTGTACTAGTTTCAGATCTCACAAGAAGAACACCTATTGTGGAAGATCATTTTACATACAAATTGGATGATGGTATTACCAGGTAAACTCTTATGTAGAAATATTAACGTAATGGACAGTTTATTAATTTTTCTTGTTGGTGGAAGATGGGATGTCAAGTCACCTGTTCTCCTGGGTCCACAAGTTTTTAATCGATTCTTTGATTATTTTATTTTTGTCGACAAGGACAAACGAAAACAAAACTTGACACATGGCATCTGTTTGTGGAGTTTAAAGGAGAAATGTATAAATATTTAAAGTAATATTTAAAGTAAGTTTCGCAATGAATGCAGCAAATGAAGACCATGAGGTCAATATGCTATAATGGAGAAAACATGGTCCCTGTCCAGTTGCAAAGCGACGACCATTTTCAATTATGTATTTAAATACATAACAAATATAAAATTTAATCTTAGAAGATGAGGAGTGAACAAAAGAGTATCTAAAGGAAGAGGACCCTTTGGCTCCCATCTGGCCTAAACACGTGAAGTTGGTCTAGGTACCAGACTGCAAGCAGTGTCAGCCCAGATGCGGCCCACATCTGGCCCGCGTGAAATCCGTGGGGGCCAGATGTAGGCCGGATCTGGGCCGAAACTGCTTGCTGTCTGGGGTGAGTTTGACAAGGGGCCCAAAATACAGCTACTCATTTTCTTAAGGAAAATGTAGGCTGCACTTACGTTAGGGGTTACATTCGACCTTCACGCACATAATTTTTTATATTGATATTGCGACTATACTTTTATACTCTATTAGAACTAGCCTATTACATTAAAATCTGTTTGTTGTACGTCAAGCTTTTTGTGGTTGTAAGCCGGTTGCGATTAATTTGACGCTTCAAAATCGTCTGTCATGTGTTATTACTTATATATAAATCTCTTTTTCAAGTGTGTGTTTCATTATACTATAGGGAATGTTACCATGAGTGTGAGTATTTATTCAATCAAAAACTCCTTTGGATGCTCTGCTAAAATATGTGCCTTCAACTCCCAATGACTATCAATGAGTGGAAATCTGTAGTTTTCACAAAAGCCCATAAAGAACAGTCCTTATCTATACATCCTTAGTATTAATGTTTTTTTTTTGTTTTTTTTTGGCAACTGGGCACAGGTCCTAAATGCATAACTGATCAGACAATAAAGTTAAATATCATAAGACACTTTTACCAGTATTAATAATCTTTAATTCCATATCTCTGTACATTTATAAACTTTTACATCATCCACAGTTAATAGGTTATAAACAAACACTACTACTTAACAGTGTTCTAAAAGTTCAGCCATTTCAGTTCAGTGGATCTTCTGGAACTGGATCTTGGCACATCCGTTTTAGTCAATTTGTGCTCAGAGTGAAGAAAGGGGTTCAGTTTCACCCAGCTTCAGACACCACTGCAGATAATGGAGGGTTCACTATGGTCTTCCATAAAATCACTGCAAAGTACATGAGAGAGCAGCATATCCCTTTCCAGCTATAATGTTCCCTTCTTGTCCATCAGCAGTTGAGCCCAAGACCTGTCCAGTGATCAGGGACCATGAGAAAATATTTGTCCATGGCCTCACAGAAACGTGCTCGATACAGCTCTGGTGACACCACCGTGGGCATTTTACCTGTCAGGAAGGAAAGGCGATGAAACATGGGTTTAAAGGAAAGTTAAGAGTTTCAGTTTCTGAGAATATCATGGCTATGTATGTTTTAGGAGAGTATACTGGCGCTTTTCCACTGCATGGTACGGCAAGTTACAGCTCAGTACAGTTCACTTTTGGGGGGGTTTTCCACTGGGTACAGTACCTGGTACTTTTTTTAATACCACCAAAGACTACAGAATACTCTTATTTACCCTTAAGAATCTTAAAAGGACTTTGGTACCACCTCGGTTGAGATTCCAAGCGAACTGTACCGTTACCAAAACGTGACGTGTAAACTCTGCTGATCACGGATTTGCTGGAGAGAATCGTCACTACCTGAACTTGCGACACAAACACAAAAGAACCGCTAAATTTAAATCAGCACAGCCAGCGGAGGATCGAACCAGCTGTTTTGAACAAGCATTGTCTGTTGCGAAGTACAGACGTTCCTCTCGTTGATAGCAGAGGAGCGGATCCAGCGAGAGCTTGATGGGGTGATGTGGAATGAAAAGTTTTTTTTTAGGAGTCGTGGCAGTAGAGGCGGAGCAACTATAACAATGTGAATAATCCCACCCACTCTAAAGCGATACTAAACTGCAGTGGAAATCAAACTGTTCCGAGCCGAGTCGTGCCGTACTGTACTGAGCCGTGCCGAGCCGTACAAAAAGCGTCATAACTGTACCTTGGCCTCCGAGAATCCCGGTAGATTTGACCACCATCTCCAGCTTTTTATCCCATGTGAAAGTCCGGATATAATCTCAAACATACAAGAGTTTTAACATTCATTAAAAGAAGAAGTCGTCCAATATTGACTTTAAAATAACAGATACTTTCTCACCTATGATGCCCACAACTAGCTCGTTCGTGGCATCGTCACGGCCAACCAACAGGGAATAATCAATGATGAGGTGGCTGGACAGGAAGAGGGCATCACTGAGGATGGCAGCACGCAGAATGGCCTTGCAGTGTGAGCGAATATAAAGGGGATTGTCATGCACCAGTTTGAGGAGGTTCTCATCCAGGAGCACCACCTCACAGCTCTCCTTTCCTAGTTCAGTCTTCACGTTCCTGTTTCTCAGGGATCCCTTCAGGTCAAACACCTGCACAAACACAGGTAACAAGACCCAAACTGAAATATTTTTGGCAGTCACAGTATTTCTGAAAAACCAACTTCAAATCAGTTATAAGTTGCAAATTTAAAATCTCAATTAATGTACCTGTGCCATCTTTCGCCCATAGAAAAGGTTTTCCATCACCAACAGGTCCAGTTTCTTTTCTGTGTTGTTCTGGGAGTTCTTGTAGCCGATACGGTACACTCCCAGAATCTTAGCAAGTGCTGTGGGTCGCTGTTAAATAGATGCAAGAACAGTTTAGAGAGAAAAACTTAACAACAGGTCAAAAATGCTGCCTTAGACATCACTACGGTGTTTATTTCCTTACTTTTTGCTGAACTGATCCTGTGATGTAAGTAAAGTAGTGGGGTGCAAAGTCTAAGAAGGACTGGACCTCTAATCTGGGCATCTGCTTCAGAATAAACCGATCATCTAACGAGAAACAGCAAGTTTAGCAAAACACATCTAACCACTTAAAAGTCTTTACTTAATGGAAAAAAATGGTTAATTGGTGGTGGTGGTGGGGTTCATGAATGATTATCTGTACTGAAGGATATCAGATTAGGTCGCACCTTCAGTGGCATAGAAAACTGCACCAGACTTCCCGCCACGAGCCTGCCAGTTAACACAGCGGGAGAGCGATCGCACAAAATCATCCTCCGAGCTCTCCATAATCTCTTCCCGCATTTTATGGAACTCCTCCGCGTAGTAAATCCGGCAGTAAAACTTGGCATTTGCATCTGAGAACTCTGAATTATAAGTGTGATTTTCAGAATTATTATTTGTTTTAATTTTATGCATACCTATTATTATTATTTGTATTATTGTTATTATTAAATAGCTAATTTATTTCTAAAATATATTTGAAAACTTAATATAAAGCTGACACAGTGGTTAGTTTGTGACCCACAATTACTTAATGTCAGAGGGTCAAAATATTCACCTAAATATAATGAATGTTTCAGTCGGCTATTTCAGCCTGATACTTACGTAGCTCAATGTGTGGGTTTCCGGTCTGCTTCTTTTGTTTGTCTCCACTTTCAGGCTCCTCTGCAAAAAATATACCATATAACATTTATTCTCATAAGTAATTCCATATTAGACAGAGCAAATTATAAATGGTGTTTGTAAGTGGTAAACTGTGGTTAGGTTTACTGAGTGGGTCAGCATCAGCGCTGCTGCGGCTCAACTGTGACGTGATGCTTTCACTAGGTTTGGCCGGGCTGTTCTTCACTCTACTCTCTCCAGAACTATAGATGGCAAAAAAGAAGGAAGTCAGCTTTTGTTTTACCAGTATACACAGAGAAAATACAGCCGGTGAGGAAATGAGTGTTTGATGTACCTAATGGCCTGAGATATGTCATCAGCTCCAGTCTTTACTGTTGTCTTTGTAAGCTCTTCAAGGGCGGTTTTATACTCTTTACAGCTGGATTATGGAAAGAGTAAGAGTGCCTTATTTAAAATGCAGATATTGCTGAGAAGTTTGATTCATTTACAGAAATCACACGGTCCACTTCAGTGAATTGCTCATAATGCTGATTTACTGAATCTAATTAGCAAAAATGCCTGTTTAGTTGAAATTTAGTTAGATTGAACAAAAATATAAATAAAAAAGTATAAAAATAATACAAAAAATTTAAATATAAAAATATAGCCCTTTAAGATATTCAGTGTAATGTATCAAAAGGAAAATAATATCCATATCTACTTTTTAGTTATTCATGTACAAAAAGCTGTGTACCTGAGTGCAAAGGCAATGATGGAGCTGGGCTCTCTCTCACACACAGCTATAGGAACTCTCTCGTGCTCATACATCAAATAGTGCTTGTCTGGGTCACTAACAAACCGAGAAAATAAAAAGACATTTATCAGCTTGAGAAAGAAAAGCATTGGTTTGCTTTTTAGTACCCATAATATCATAACAGCTTTACAAAGGTAACGGGATGGGATTGTAGCTGTTGCCTGGTAACAGGTTGGCCAGGATGGTTTTCATGGTGGACTTTTCCTTTACTTGACTGTCATTGGAACCAAGCAAGTGCCCGTCGAACATGTCTAAACAGAAGAAGTAGAGAGATGAAGAGAACGAGAGAAAGTCAGGTGGGGTGGTTGTGTGTGATTTCAATCACAAGGAAGTGTCCAAAGTAATTTTACCCTCTGGGATGCTGACAGAGTCCAGATCAGGAAAAGATGGTCCGCTCGTGATGACATCTGGAGTTAGTTCAGCCGGAGACGGTAACTGAAGTAATGATGAAGACCCTGAACTTGACGGAAAAGTGTTGAGATGACGGTCCTCTGTGAGAAAAGGCTGTGAGTCGACTGTGCAACAATCAAGAACTACTTTTTCAAGATGAATAAAAGGCAGATGAACTCACCTTTCTCTCCATTTGGGACCACAGGGGACGGGTTACGAGGAGAGGTCTCCAAAGCACTAGTCTATCAATCAAAAACATCAAAATGATCAAAAGTATGCACTGTATGCATTTCTTTGAAGTCTAGAAGGTGGCTTACTTAAGCAAACTACTTAGTGATTTACTAAATAAATGACTGACCTTGCTCTCATCTAATGTAGCTTGTCTGTGTCTGCCAGGGCTGGGAGGAACAGATTGACGCTTCCTGCCTTTTTCTTGCTGGAACAAGTCTAGAAGTCTGAAGACAAGATAAAAATAAAAGTTCTACTGTTCTGATGGCAGATGTTTAGTTTCAGTCTCTATGGCCCTATGAATACAGTCCTCACCTGTTGTTCCAGGACTGCAAGGTCTCACACAAACCCTGCTTTTTGACCACCACTGACTCCAGAACAGCCTGTAGTTGTTGTGGCGAGTCCATCGCGCTGGTCTGCAGACGCACCTGTAGCTTTTCTATCCAGCCACGAAGCTCTGATTCCTCCATCTAAGACAGAAAAATGTTCATTTAAAAGTAACATAGCATTGGTCAATACATTGGATGACATTTTATTTACACAAGTAAAGTCCTGAAAAGAAACTTACATCTTTCTGTGCAAACATGTCCTCCATCTTTTCTTCTCTAGTCTTGCTGAAGGTGTCAGTTTTTAAGGAGGTCAGACGGTCATCTACGGCCAGGTACACCTGAGCCACCCTACAAATGTTGGAGAATGAATTAATTTAGCTGATATCTGGAGGAGGTTTATGAGGAAGTCTAGTAGGGAATCTTACTTATGGGAGAAGTCTTTGAGGTCCTGCTGCAAGTTTGCTTTAGAGGGGCCCTGGCTCCTGATGAGGATTTTTGGAGGAGGCAGACAGATCTCGAATAGCCTCACTGAGATGTAGCTACAGATGACAGAAAAGCATGAATACATTTTAATTAACAGTTTTTAAAAATGTACTAAGGTAGTCATATTCTACGGGATGAACGACTTCAGATTTTCACGCCTTGTGTCTTATATCACACGTCTTGTGGAGCGCTTTCAGAATATGCATTTATTTGCCATTTTAACAGTTTGGAAACAGAGTGTAAATGTGGATTTCAAAGAGTTCTCATTCTGTTGTGCCTTCAATAGGACACTCGACTAGTCAATGTCAAGCTTAAAGTGTCATGGCAGAGCATTAAAGTCGGGTAGTCTGTGCAACCCCTAGCATATTCGAATATAAAGAGATCTATATTGTGAAGATGCACACCTGAATGAAGCCACCATCTGGTTGTAGCAGAAGTACTGGTGATAATCTTTATGTATGGAGTGGCCACAAGGCTCTGCATTGGCCCGACGGGTGTACTTGTTACCATAGAAACGGAGCTCTAGATACTTGGCGAAGGACATGGACCAGGAGTCATTAGACAAAGGGACTACAGGAGTCACCTGAAACAAAATTGGTAACAATTCATACGAGTAATACTATAGGACATAATATCTTACATTAGTTCTATTTTATAATTTTTCTAATCCAAATGCTCCCTGTGTTACCTGTTTACAGACACGGCACCAAGAGTAGTTGAGGATTGTGTGCTGATATCCAGGTACAGGCGAGTCCAGCTCTTTGAGAACAATCTGGACACAGCCATTACCATGGACAAAGCGCCGGATGTGGTGAACCATGGGGGTCTCACAGTACATGCTGGGGCACTGGTAAGAGGGTCTGAATCACACCCATATAAAACAAAATCAAAATAAACAACAAATATACTATGTAATGATGAAAAATTTCAATACAGGTGTGTGTTCAAAAGCAAATCATTTGGAACTGCTATCAGTAATCATGAAATTTCACTTGCACTGACTACTGAAATTTTGGTACTATGACAAACATAGGCATGATGCACAATTTCCAGGTAAAAAGGAATCAAAAATAGATGTGTGGTTTAATACATTACCTGAAACAGTATCTCTCCAGAAATACGCCAAGAGTCAAATCATTCTTTCCATAAAACTCCATTGTTACAATCCTGTAAATACATAGCAGAAACAATAAAAACCTTGACCTCGCTGTTTGCATATTCAGGAAATAGTCAGTAACACGTTTTGTCATGCTACTGTTAATACATCTTAAATGAATAGGACAGTGCGAGTGTACTGAGTTTACCATGGACTGACGCAGGGGTTTGGGGCATTATTAGATTGTGCTGATGAGCTACTGAACAGCACACAGAGCCTCTGATGGTTGATTGGATTTAAACAGTCCAACTGAAACATAAAAACAAATAATCAGGCTTCTGCATTTAAAGTTTTGGGAAAAAGTTGCAAATACAGCAGCCTTCATAAATTGCAAAAATTGTTGCAAAAACTATTTTTTAAGAGTTTCAGGTCCTATTGTGCACACTAATTGTTGAAAGTGCCTTTATGTTCAGAATGTAGAATAAAGTAACAGAATAACAATACTAGCAGAGAAGAAACCCTCACCTTAGTAGCCCAGTTCATTTCGTTCAGTCCTGCCCCTTTATCTTCTTCACTGTCTGACTTTATTGGCGCCTTTGTGGGTGGGGCTTCACGAAATTGCATTCCTTCCCTTTGCCGAATGCGCCCTCCCTGGGCACGATAGTCAGCCAGCATGCGTGCCAGCTCGTGACTACTGCCTAGCTGCTCTACTATACGGGCACCTGTGAGTTTGTGACAGGACAAAATCTGGATGGTCCGTTGGTGTGACACAGTACCATTGGTCAGGCTGCCAGAACTCGGGCCAGACTCTTTTAGCAGCTGCCTCTTGCGGCGTCCGTCCAGCTCTTTCGAGTCCTTATTCAAAAGAGGAGAAAGGTAAACCTGTTCTGGGAAATAATCCCGGCTAGGACAATGCAGTCCAGCAGCCGTGAGCAGGTATGGCTCCTGAAAGGTAATAAAGGGTGAAATGCAGAGAATAATGTCTTTAAGCTCCTGTTTAAACAAAGCTGAGATGGATTTAAGGTGGTCATCTGAAGAAGCTACATGTTCGGTCACAAACAGGCCTGTGTCATCCTGTAAGGGATCCCTGAAGAGCCGGGCTGGTGGGAGGGAGGTCTCAGAGCTTGTGCTGTCCTGATGGACCATCTCCTCCAGCTCTTTATTCCTCTCCTCCTCACCTGAGCCTTTAATCACTTCCTGTGATGTCTCTTTCAGGTCTGAAATAAGGAAAGGTGGTGACACTGGCTGGGGAAGACTGGAAGTGAAGGATGAAAGAGGTGTGGAGGTCTTTATAACATCTTCCTCTCCTCCAGAGAAGGAAGAAACTGAGGCATTTTTATTTATTCTGGGGCTTTCTCCATCTTTATTAGAAGATTCAGAGATGGAAGGCTCTCTGCTGTGGGCTTTGATGACCTCCTGATGCCCTGGCTCAAAGTCTCCTTCTGGAAGAAGCGTGAGGTTCTCATCCCCCAGTGTAGAACCATCATTATCTTGTCCCTCCCGTTCCCCACCAGTTTCATCCTCTTCCTCCAAAGTGGTGCTTTCCAGCAGACATGGGAAAGAGGAACTCTCAGCCAGGCTAGGAGGCATAGCAAACTCATCCATGAGGAAAGAGATCTCCAGCTGTGAGTGGTAAGCCACACACACCATAAAAATGATGATCTCTTTCACCCGTGCCAGCTCATACTCTGAAGCACCACGGAGCTTGATGGTGCAGCCCAGCTGAGGAGGACAGCCATCAAAAAACATAAGGGTCTTCATCTCATCTGTAAAAGTGAATTTTACAAAGATTTTTAAAATGACCAATTTCAGTTTTACCATTTTTATTTTTGAACAATTAACTTAGCCATGATGAAATCTAAAAAAATCTAAAAATAGGGGAAACGAGCATGCACAGTTAAATATCCAATATCAACAGATACTGATAAATTAATAATGATATGGTATTGATTAATTGCATCCTTAAAAAGAACAACTTTTATTAAAATGAAAAATGAGTTAAACCTGACATACATCAGAAATAATAAAGATGGAGACTCACCATTTGGCAGCTGGAAGGAATGCAGGTAAAATTTATGGCAGGTACCCAAACGAGGTTTTGTAAGAAGCTGATCCATTGAAATGACTAAATCTCCTTGAGTCATTCGACTCACACGGTCCAGGACTTGCTGTGTTAATTAAAGAGAGATATTAATTGAAACATTCACAAACCAGACCAAAATAACCCATAAAAACCCATTTGCCACATCCTCTCTGATTAGGGCATTATCAGTGGTCAGTTACATAGTGTACATTTTTGAAGAGACTAATAATATTTAGACAGTGCTTTGGAGAAGGTACTAACAGGTTTGACATTAATCACAAGGCTAATGCCGTGTTCCAGTAACATGTCCTGAGCGATACGGGACACAGTCTTCTCCACCAGCACCAGGTTCGGTCGGACGTCAGCAATCCTCTGAACATAGTTCTTCAGAAACTCATGCTCCTGGAACGAGCAAATTGTAAATGAAATGATTTCTCAGATTCTCGTGCTTGCAGCGTATTGTCTGGAGATAATTAGCATACTCTGGTAAACACATTTACAGATATCATGTAGGGGTCTGTGGTCATTACCTGTAACACAATTGGGTCAATGCAAGTGAACTTGGTCTCTTCTCTGTACAGATACTCAATGGAGCATTTGAGGAGAAGGATCTTGGGGTTTTTGATGTAAGGGTTCATCTGTTGAGAAAGTCCACGCACTTTTAGCACAAATATTACATGACCTTCTCTGTAGCATAATGTTCAATCAATACAAACCTTTTTGTGTGCAATATTCTTTGTGCAAACGAAGCCGTTTACTACAGCAGAGTCAAACTTCTTTCCTCCTGGAATCTATTAAAAAAACCGCACATATTAGACATATTTGTCAAGTAGAACTAGATAAATCGATTTTGCGTCCATTTTTGTTCCTCACCTTCTTGATATGGACAAACTGACGAATATCCATGTCATCATCACAGTTGCGCACATCCGGTCGCACCGTCTGCACAACTTGCCTCACCACAGGTACAATAATATCACGCCAAGAGAGAGACAGTGATTCGCTGTACAGCAGCTGCTGCAGCAGCGCCATCATGTGGCTGTGATTAGCAGACCTGAAGAGGAAGCATTAATCATGATGTATGCTTCCAAAAGTCCCTAAACTCATTTACGTGTGATTTATGTGATGCTTGTAAAACATTTGTAAAGAAAGGTTTCTTTTTGTATTTTGCTCCTAATTGTAAATTAATAGAAGTAACCAACTTTAAAATAACATGTTATGCATTAAAAATACCAATCCTCTAAAGTCTTACAGTAAACGCTCCATCGCTTTTCTTTCCCCGTTCTCTTCCCGCAGCTGGTCCAGAGAGCTGTGATGCCAGCCGAGAGGTGTGAAGAGCATCTCTTTAGCTTTCTCCTCAACTCTCCGGTTAAACAAAGACTCTACAGAGGAAAACCACATTAGCACAGGTGAGACAATAGTTCATGTACACTACACAATTGTATTTTTTCAAGAAACTGTTATTTTTAATCATCTAGGATGCATTGCAGACAAAAAAAAAATCTGTACATTTACATTTATGCATTTAGCAGACACTTTTATCCAAAGCAATTTACAAAAGAGGATCAAAGTAGAGACATTTACTGTATGTAAACAAATGACTATTTCTATTTAATGCTGTTCTTCAAACTCTCTGTTCATTGAAAAACCCTTCAATTGCAGCAATGACAGTTGTGCAGTCAGTTTATGAAAATAATTAGGATGAAGTTTCATGCCATGCTTTCTGCTGCACTTCCTATAGGGAATTGCTTGTAGGGAATTTCTGACAGACCTTATGATCAAATGGTTTTTCAAATTAAACTTTAAGCTTCAAACTTCAAAACCATACATGTCTAAGTTATTCGGAACTTTTGAATGGAAGTATTAAGTATTGTAAAAAACTACAGTAAAGGATGTGAGAAACAGTTACCTTTAATAAAGGCATCACTGATGGATATTTGCTGACCTCCATCTTCAGAGAGCAGGACTTCCACTGACATGGAGATAGAGAGAGTGCATGTGAGACAGAACAGTCATGTGTAGACATCAGAGGACACTGAATTATATAGATGTAACATATAATTAAAGTAAATGTTAATTAGAGTAAAAGTTGCCATAAAACCATGCACCAGTCTAGTTCAATAAATTAGCTTCAACAGTAATTTTGAGGAAATTGAAGTCAGTGTTACTGCTTTGTAACTGAGGCACGCATGATGTAGCAGCAAGTCATGCTTTTGAGGGAGTATGACAAGCTGGAAATGTATTAATATGAAATGTTGTACTGGGAAAGGAAGTTCATTCATGCTGGACTATATGCTATAGTTAGGGCTGTTACTTTAATTGTTAATTATAGTTTGGAGGGTCAGACTAGTATTTAATGGTAAGTCTCAGATCAGCAAGACATCGGTTTTGCTCCAAACCCTAGTGAGCTGCCTACCTAGAGTAGATAGGATTTACACACATCACCACCCTGCCCCTGATGCAAAACCTGCTACAAACATAAGGCAGTAAAATTACGCTGTCTCATAAGATGCCTCATTTTAGCTTCAGTCTAAGTCAGTGGCACATGCATTCTTCAAGCATTAAGCAATCCCAGAATGCCTTATAAAAATCTATGGGGATTTTTTTTTTATTCTGAGTTAGAATTTGTTTAAAAACAATTAAAATTAATTCATAATAAATACATTTTATTTTTGTGCTTATTAAAGAGGTCGTTATGCATTTTCTTTCTTTATTTTTTTTGCCCCTTAAGGGGCAATTAAATTGTTCATAACTTAAATTGTAAGACTTTTTGCACTACAATTTTAGTTTTTGTCAGTATTTTAAATCCACTCTTTGACCTTGAATGTTAAGTTGCTGCAGCTTTAATAAGTCATCATTGAGATTTCTTTGCAGGTAAGCTGTAGCCTTACAAGGTAGCTGCCTGTGTAGGCAGTATATAGTGATGCAGCTCACTAGGGTTTGTAACAGAACCAGTGAGTTAGTGCTGCTTTTGAAGCAGACAGAGGCAAACCAGGATGGCCAATGGGCCTCTCCGCCTCTCCTCACTTGGTGCATGGATGTCGTTTTCTGGGGTGAATGGGTCATGGGGCTCCATACTTTTTTGCTCGGCTTGGTAAGGAGGCACATGTGGGTACTTGGCCTGCTTCTTGATGTGAAAATTGACATTGTCCTGCTCCATGTTTAGGTTGATGGAGGCGGCTGAGTCACTGTCCACTGCAGAGTGGAAACTGCTGACAGATGTTCTTTTGCTGGGGCTGGCCGAATCTGGAAAATTGTGAGAGAGGGCCGGCAAGTTGGTAAGGTAAATATATTCCGACTACTATCGGAAGTTAACATTCATGGGATACTTACTCGGTGTGACATATTCATTTTCATCAGCTAGCTGCTCAGTGTCACTATCGTCAAACTTGATGTCTTTAAACCATGAAGGTTCGGAGTGTCCCTCTAGGGAATTCACACTGTCGCTGTCTGGAGAAGGGGTTTCTGAGAACTCTGTGTTCTAAAAAATTCAACAAATGCATTACTAACATGATGACAGATAAAATCAAACCAATTCGGTTTTTTGTATAGTGCTCTTCACAATACAAAAGCCCAATCAGAATTACAAAAATAGTTTTTTCAGTAAGCATGTAATGCCCAGCTACATTATTACAGTCATGCAATTTTAATATAAACTGAGTATTGAATTTGACAAAGACAACTGGCACAGTAATCCTTGTGCATCAATTTAAAAAAAGTTACACAAAAATGTCTGTCTCAACAAAATATGGTCATATGGTCAGATCTTTTACCAACATCAATCCATTTGTAACTACAAAAAAAAATAATTTTCAGGATTTTAGCCCTTTAAAAGCTAGTTAATACTCAGTGGTAGAGCATTCCGTTAGCAGCGCAAAAGGTTGTGGGTTCAGTTCCCAGGGAACATACATACTTGTAAAAAAAATGTATAGCCTGAATGCACTGTAAGTCACTTTGGATAAAAACGTCTGTTAAATGCATAAATGTAATGTAATGTAAATGTAATTTCTGGACTATTACAGTCTTGGATATGTCAATCATTAACAACAACATTCATTTTGATGCATTATTATTTTTTGTGCAGTGTCAGGTTTTTTTTTTTAATCATCATTAAGACACACACATTTCTCAGTTCACACATACAAACCACACTGACATCCATACCAATACACCCACCGATTACAATTCAATTGGCCTTTTTTCATTGCTTAAATGGGTTTCATTGTGAGCAACTATGTTCTTAAGGTCTTAAGCGTGGCTATATTCTGAAAATGTTGGAAAAAATGCTATGGTAGTCAATGGCTACCATCAACTGTTTGGTTACCCACAATCTTCAGAATTTCTTCTTTTCTTGTCTCATACAGGTTTGGGAGAGTAAATGATGACAATATTTTCATTTTTGGGTGAACTACCCCTTTAACGCAGTCAAAATGATTGAAAAAAAAAATTTATAAATGAAAAAGATGCACAAGGGTTAAACAACTGTCCAAATATAAACCTGCCACAGAATACTGCTTCTCACCTGGAGAGGGCGATATAAGGCATACTCATCACGGAAGATCTGATCATGATGGGTAACGCAGTCAAGCCAGCGGCCATCTACCAAAGCCTGTCCAATAGCTATGGCCTGAGCCCTGGAAATAATCGGAAAAAATAAAACACTGTAATTGCATACAAGCATCTGACCATGCTTGAACTTGTAATGAACCAAAAAACCCTCTCAAAACCAGTTTTATTGGTTCTTACCTAGTTGAAATAGTGCCATTTCGTAAGAGCCAGTTGACTAACTCTTTACCCACAATGCAGTTGGGGTAAGTACGCAGCCAGTACCGATGGTCCTGGAACTCCATTCCTGTACTGTTGTGGCAAATCTTCTTCCATAGATCTTTAAGTTGAGAAGAATCCTACAAGATAACCAGCTGTTATAATTTCCAACTCGAAAGTTAAGAAAAGTTGAGGAGGAACCTGTGAAAGACAGTTTGTACCAGAAGGATCTTTCTCTCCTCTTCGCTGTGGTCAGTCTTGGATAGGGCCCGGCTGTTCTGAGGGCTAACTGAACTCTCGTAGGCAGGAACCATGGATGAGCCAGAACGGTCCAAGGACAGGTTGGTCACACTAGCTGACTTAACACATGAAATAAATTGAAAATATTGTGTTTACAGTCTATAAAAATAAGCACAGGAATGAACAAGAAAATCTTTGACCAAAATACACAGTAAACACCTCTTTCTGGCTGGTGACTTGCCCATATCATCCTGGACTGCTGTAAGTCTGGAACTGAGAGCACTGTTCTGAGATTCCTGATGACTAGAGTAATTACACATACACACACACACAAATAAACCTCAGCAACAGCTTAACCATTTCCCTTTGAAATACTACGTAAATAAATGACACTCAAGCTATGCATGAAACAGTCACAATTAAGAGCAGCAGCATGTCTTCACTAGGAGGTCATGCAAAACAAAAGTAACACTAAAACTCACTTCTTCCTCATCCCAATGGAATTTTTTCTATGCATAGAGAGAGAAAGGAGAAAAGATGAGAATTGAGACAGACTCACAACACATGAGCAGGAGCCAGCTGATTAGGCGAGCAGAGAGACTTGAAGTTCATTTGCATCACATTAGTCCTGTGACTGTTTCACGTAATTTGTTATGTCAAGGGGGAAATTCCCTCTTGAATGAAAAAATGAATTGGAATGATGTACTGTCAGATTAAAAAGCTTGGTGGCAATAATGATTCATAAAACAGTAAATACTGACTACAGTACAATAAAAACATACACAGCATTATTTGACTAAATAACTATATATGTGTCCACCCTGTCTAAATACTGTCTGCCAGTCCACGATGCTAGCAAGATGAAAACATGTCCAGGTCATATTTTACTCCAAAAATTTAAAAAAAATATTTGAACTTTTTAGGATAGTGGGTTTTATTGCATTGTAACATTACTTTCATGCATTAAACCAGGGGTGTCCAAACTTGGTCCTGGAGGGCCTGGAAGTTTCAAGTATACTTAGTAAGAGCTTGATTAGCTGGTTCAGGTGTGTTTTAATAGAGTTGGAGCTTAACTCTGCAAGACACTGGCCTTCTAGGACCGAGTTTGGTGATCCCTGCATAAAGCATTAAACAGTTTTTTGTTTTTTTGCAATTCCAAAGGTTTTCTCAAAATGTTACATTTTACAAAATTATGATTTTTGGGGTGAAATATAACCACAAAGGTCTTTTTGAGAAGTTTCATGAGATTTACCCAGCAACACGCTTTACTACAATTAAAACAATTTTAATTGCAAAATATTTTTATGGATATAATAAACATCAAAGAAACAGCATCTAAATTGTTCACTTTATATTGTACATCCCATGCTATTTGTTAACTACAAATTAGTTTTATGCTTTAAATGAGGAACAGAAGTAAAATCATAAATCATCACTTGACTAGATGGAGCCAATCCTTCTACAATCCTCAAATGAAAGAGATAAACAGCAAGAGCAATGATTATGGTAAGAAAGCAGAGTTAATACAGAGCAGAGAAACACCAGAAGGATAAGGTAAAGTGAGCAGGAACCACTGGAATAGATAGTGATATGTCCTTATGTCCCGCCCCTTTTCTGATTCTCTCCGTTTTCTCACCTTTGCCAGGCCAGGTCCTCTTCCAGAAAGATGTTCCGGCTGGCTTTGCGGCCTCCCACAGGTGTGCGTGGTTCGGTGGGCTCCAGAACGCACACTGAGCATGGCGAGTCTGACAGGGCACTGAGATCTTCTCCAATGGAGCTTGAGTCAGTTGAGTGAGCGTAGCTCAATGCTATCTTGCGACAGTACGTACAAGCCCGTAAATCACCTGCGGTATGTGGTGGGGGGGGGGGGCAAAAGAGACAAGAGTAGAGAAATTAGACCACCAAGATTTGCCATTTCAGTTTTGATGAAAAAGCTGTGTATTTTTCAACCAATCTTTCAAATACAACACTGATTTGGTTTTATTTATTAATGTTAAAAGCTAAAGCTGTCAATAGAAAGAATGAAATAAGAACATAAAATTAAAATGTAGTAAATCTGAAAGCTTTACATTTAAAAGACAGTTATTTCAAATGTTAATTTGCTTAAATATGAATAAATTAATTTCTTACAGACTTTCGACAGCCATAAAATATATTTTGAACAAATAAAAAATAATGATCTGAATTTTTTTTTATGATTTTGCTCTTAGAATGGGACCACTGAACTAGTGTACCCTGACTACAGCTAAATGTATGGGGTCCAAAACCAACATGAATAACCAAAGTAAGATATCAGTTTCTCAGAGAATGTAGTCTGACTGAATGACATGAACAGAATAGTTCAGATGAGTTTACAGCATGAAATATCTGCAAAATATATATATATAAAAAAGGAAATAATGTTGCTTTTTAGGTAGATACCGATTCCCCTAAAATGTCAAAGTGCACAGACACAAATTCTTATTCTTCTTTTTCAAAAATAAACAGTTAGTCCACAAAGTTCAAAAGTCACTCAACAACCCATTTAAATCAAAACCCAAAAAAGGTCAAACCACTGCAAGCACACGCAGCATGCTAAAGGGTAGTCTTACGCTTAATTTGACATAGCTGCTCATCTTCTTGTTGAAAGCCTCTTCAAAGAGGCTACGTCCACAAGCCAGTGGTCAGAATGAGACCCGCGCTTCCCACAGCCAACACTACAATAACACTCACCCGTATAGCCCATGAACTTGCCAGGAATTTCCTGGTTGCAGCATCGGCTGCAAAAAATTTGACCGCAGAGTCGACAATGGTGACGGCGTCGAAAGGTTGTGAATTTCTCGTTGCAGTCATAGCACTCTTTACACTGGCTGTCTGGCATCCAGTACTGTTTCAGATCACTGTCCTGGAACATAAAAACACGATTAATATCACTTACATCCACATTCAATAAAAAAATAAAATAAAATAATTTGTTTGGACTCTTTAGCGAATTCTGGAGAAGGTGGATTGGCTCTTTTGTCTATAAGCTTAGAGTCATCTGTATCCACCTTTTTCTTGTTGTAAAAATGGGCATGGCTATTTGTAAATTCTATGGGTGTGGCTTCCGGTCTCATCTGATACCACAAATTTTTATCTCTAAAAAAAATATACTAATTATAAACACAATATTTAAAATTGTAAACACTTACAATATTATTTTAATGTATTATCTTAATTATGAACACACTGGTTTGTAGTGTAAACAGTTTTACCGTTTACTGCACGTTGTTATTCACCTATATCGGCTAATGAACCGGAAGTCTCACCCATAGGCTTACTTCCGCATTGAAGAAAAAGGTGGATAGAATGCAAAAAATACTTGAACATGGGATTCCCCCCCCCATGTTGTTTATATATCTTAAAAACTTCCCTGGAAATCAATACCTGACTTTTCCCTTCCATGATTTCCTTGAGTCTCTTGAGGGCTGTGCGTAGCTGGACAGCTGTTCGGGGATCGTGGCTGCCCAGAGGTGCTTCTGATTTCCGTCGACCCTCTAAGAATGCAAAGAGACAAAAAAGCAACAGTCAAGTACAAAACAAAATGTTAAATCTACTCTAAAGTACAATATACAGGTGAAAATGCATGACACACATGCTCATTCAAAACCAAAGCCTGCTGTCAAATATCCACCAGCACTCTTGATCCTGTCAATGATTGCTTATGTCAGCCGCCATATGTCAGCGAGGATTTGGGAGATTTTTTTGTGGGATTATGATTCTCATGAGTAGACTATGAATGAATAAAAGCATGTGAAATTACTCAGACTAACAACTAAAGCTCATAACCAAAATGTTCAGCTCACACCGCTTGAAGCATCCTTTACATGCAACAAATGTGGTTAATTTAAAACTATATGCTGCAAAAATCATTTTCTTAACCAGTATTTCTGTATGTTTTCCCAGTAAGCATATCTAAACATCCTTTTATAAACAATATAAATACACCTAAGAATAACTGTCAAAGACATGTTTTCAGAAAAGTTTACCTGGACTTGTTTTTTGGGCATTGGGGGGTTATGTTTAAAATAAGATAAAGATATTTGGCAGTGTGTTAAGAAAAACTAACCTACTGAAATTAAAGATATATTCTCTTAAAACAAGTCTTAGTATATTTGTTTCTCAAAAAACAATACAAAACACTGATAAAGAAAATATTTTCTTTTTGCAGTACACACATAATTCAATTCCGTGTTGATGAACTGAAGCAGATTTTAGGTCTATATGAAACTGACTTCGTGCATATGAAATAAAATAAAGAATCCTCACCTTCCCAGTCCACTGTGAACAAAAAGGAACATACAACAACTTTAGCCTAAAAGATTTCTGTACATGTAATATTTGATTGTCAAAATCGTTCAGCACTCACAAAATATTCAGCTTCTAATCATCTTGCAACTTTCAAATAAAAAGTGATGGTTCACAATACTTGTTTACCACTCGAATTATAGTCTTAACTCCAGAATGTAGTTTTCCAGGTTTACAGTCAAACTGTTTGCCTGAATTTTCCCTCATAGTAAATGTCCAGTGGCCCTCCAGAGAGTGGAATGGATCATATGAGGGCAGAGTCTAGTCTTTGAATCACTGTTATCTTCAGTGATAAACCCTGTGAGAACCACACTGCACTAGTCATCAATGCAAGAGACCACTGATAGGACTGGCCTTTCTATCTCTAAAAAGAGCATGTTTCCAGGAATTCAGAACAATGGTTTTGTCTACAGAAAAACTAATGATTTTTACATTCTCTTCTATAGAAGAATAGGGCTACTGAACATGTCTGGGTCATATTTCACCACAAAAACAAAAGGTGCAATTGCACAAGTATATGTAATCTTGTGTTTTTGTACCTGAAGCAGTGGATGTTCTTCTGAGAAGTTCTGAATGTTTCCTGTGGGTTTCGGAGCCATGTATAGAATGGGAGGGACTTGACCAGTTGTGGCGTGGCCCCTGCGGTGATGATGAAGCTGACTGACTTTTCTCCATCACTGAAGGAGGCCGTCCTTCCTCTGAACAATCGAAAGCAACAAACAAGCTCTGTCTCGGTCAAAAGGTAGAAGATTTCTAATTTCGTGGTGATTGGCTGATTTAAAGAAAGAATTTTGTATTTGCATTGTGTTGACATTTCTTCTTTTCCTGAAATCATTTTTCCCTAATTATTCATTTTTGCTATACTTGTATTTCCGTACAAAATCTAGACTTACCAAGTTTAGCAAGCTTTTTTGCTGGTGCAATGTTTGCACCTGTTTTTTCTAAAAGGAATGAAAGGGAGAGATTAGAGTTGATCACTATAAATGTATTTTGAATTTAAAATTTTACGGATTATCACACTGATTAACTGTAAATCAATACACCAAGAATAATATTCAAAGAAATTAAATTTGAATTCCTGACACTTCTCTGTTGTAGTATGTCAGAGTATTTCTTCAGCTTCTCTGACCTGATCAAATACATTATCTAAATAAAATCATCAAATGTCCAACACAAATGCAAATGTTGAACTTTTGTTAAATTCACTAGATTATCTTCCTTTTAGTAATTAAGTGCACATGCAGTAGGAGTTTTACTTCTCTAAAGTGTTCTTTGGGCACATCATTTCCTCACAGTAAGTTGTTTACCCCTTAATGTAGAGTGAACTAGAGATCATCTATTCCTTTTAGCCCTATGAGCAGTTCTGAGTGAAACTCTTATGTGCTAACTGGACAGAATTCGCCTCAATATTATTTCTCAAAGCTCTGTGTCTTCTTATAATTTCATATAAATGGGTCCACTTTCACTCTTGTGCTGCAACGCTTCCAGCAGGAATGTTCTGTTAATATTATACACAGGAAAAAAAAAAAAAACTAAGAGTAAAAAAAAGTCCACATGAGAGCACACAGAATAGGCACTGTGTCCTCAGAATATTTTGAGCAATGTCACATGACTGTTTTTTTTTCCCTCCACTGACTGTTCAATTCGATTCCCTCCACTGCCTTTGTGGAGTTTTCAGTAGAGCACATTCTCTAAAACCAGAATGACTACTGTATATATAACCTTGTACTTTTATTACAGAAATCAAATTCAAGTTATTAAAATGCTAAAAATTATTATGCTTTAAATGTGCAACCAAGCAGTCAAACAGGAATACAGAGTACTATGCATTCAATTTCCAAATAAGTTCTATCAACCCATTAAAAAGGACAGTTTAATGGAGGATGATATCCATGAATCTGATGGCAGAATGGCAGAAAACACTGTTTGTTTTGATGGCAGAAACAAACAGTGAACCTTTGAAACCAACCTCATGATTGGTGAAATGAAAAGAAAAAAGGAAATGCAGGTGCAGATGTTGATTAAGGCATAATGGCGTGAAAAAAATTCTATTTTACCTTTGCTGAAGCGGAACAGACTGACAAAGGAGCTGTAGGCGGAGCGCAGGGGCGGCTCGTCCTGCTCGGGGGTCAGGGGTTTGAAGTGCGTTAGATGGGATGGACTGGTGGGTGAGAGTGGCTGTTCGGAGCTCCAATCCATCGCAGAGGACGAGGAGGAAGCCTTGTCTTCGGCAGCCATGTCACTGCCACTGAGGGACAATCCAAACAAATTTCAAATAAAATAATATATTTTGATTTCATCTGAATACTAAATATACACTGGGTTGGTACTCTCAGTGTTTAGATATAATAATGTCTCAGTAATGTCTAAATAAAACCAAGTCACAGTAACTCTTAAGCACTAATGTTTATGGAGAAGTCCGTCATGTGAGCTATATAACGTGGACCTCACTACAAAACACTATGAATGAAGACATGTGATCACACAGAGTAGCTGACTACAAACGAAACTTGACCAAAAAAATGGATCACAAGGTTCACAAGGACAGCTGTCAATTAAGATTTAGGAAATGATTCCTCAGTGTCCTGGGGCCTGTAGTACTATGAAGGTAGTTGAACAAATACAGAATTATAGGATTAGTTTCAAATTGACAAACCAAACCACTCCAATCTGGCTTTGTTGGTACCATGAAGCTGGTCATCAACTTTCTCTGTCAACTCAGGCTTGATCCTGAGTTAATGGGGGGGGGGGGGGGGGGGTGCATGTGCACATGAAAGTGTGACATCAGCCAATCACATGCCAATCACATTCTCGCCCGAGAGTCATTGCAATTACAATTCACTACCAAAGATAAAAAGATTGAACAATATGTAGAATTTAAAAACATTTACATGAGATGAAATGATCTTTCCATGAAAGAGGGAAACTTGAAAAAAACATCTTGCTATATAAGTGCAAGTAAAAGTTGTAAAGTTAGTTTATAGAGTTGATAATATTTATAGGCATAAAAACACTTAAAAATCTAAGTTCATATGTAGTCATGTTTAAAGCTATTGATTCTAAAACTTATTTATGTTGCATATTATCTATAAGTTTATATTAATTTGAAATAAAAGTAATTTAATTACTATTAAACTAAGCTAGCTTGTGTAATGGATTAATGATATAATAATTAAATAAATCATATAAAATAATTATAAAAAAAAGAATCCTCTCTAAAAATCAGAGAATTTTATCTTTAAAAATAATTTACTATGTAGCATCCTTTAATTTGTAGTAAGAGAAACTGGGGGAGTGGCTTTATTGCATCAGACATGTGTCACTTTGCTTGAAGCTGATCTCTAAACCAGAACATAACCTGCCCCTGAGCTAGTCTCGTGTAGCCAGACCTTCAGACTGACGGCTGAAGGTCTGGAATCCATGGCAGCCTTCATTGGCCAAGGCCGTTTGACCGTCATGTCAAATAACCAATCACAGTTTGTTTCGTTCATCGTCACGTTTCGGGGCGTGGAAATGTCGCCAAAATGACAGACCGGTGTGTAAAACTCTTGGACGTATTTTAAAGATTCTATGCTGTGAATTTTAAATATTTCACATACTTTTCAAAATCCAGCATTTAGTTCTTATCCTGATAAGCGCTCGTCATCACAGTTGTAAACTCGATGGCTTTCTTCTTTCGTGAGGCGGTCTGGCATCACGGCTGTTGTGCTGAATTCTGCACCCCTGCCAGATTATGCACCCCCTCGTTGAAGTCGCTACCTGATTGCCTAATTCCAACCCCACCCCTAATCCTAACCCCTCCCCCACACCTACTCCTAAACCTAACAATACTAGGGGGTGCATAATCTGGCAGGGTGCAAATTTCGACATTACACCGGAAATCCTGTATAATTCAACCAATCCAACGACAACTTCAGAACTTCTGAAGTGTTTCCACTTTTGTGTGCCATATGCATCAGACGTTTAGCCAATGGTCCGTGGGCGTGAAGTCTGAGGTTGAGACTACCCCTGAGCTGGTAAGCTGTGAAGCGTAAGTTACTATGGTGATGAACACCACTAAAAGCCAAGCCACGTTCATAGTACCTAAAACCCAGGTTTGGTGCAAACTAAACTGAAACTTACCTGGCTAGCCAGCTAACCCGGCTTCATGGTACAGGCCCCTGGTCTTTGTAGGCAAATCAATGAGAAAGTGATAACTAATCACTAACTTACAGCATTTATTATCTATTTTATCCACTCATTTCAGAAACAGATTCAGCACTTTACTATTCAAGTCAAGTCGAGCTTCATTGTCATTCTGCTCCATGTGGGGACATAGAGTGGAAGGAAATGTGTGCCTCACAGGACCACTACATAAATGAAGTAAAACAGTATAAACCTAAACACAGCTAACCTACTGAGAGAGTTTGACTGTAAATACACTATATATAAATAATTACCTATACAAAAGCCGGAAAATGACAAAACACAAACACGAGTTGCAGCAAGTCATATGATTGCTAGAGAACTGTACTATGGCGAAAGCCTCCTCATGAATAATAATTAAGTCTTGCTGACGTTACCGGTTAGAGCGTCCAATCAACTAACGTCATTAATATTCATAAGCCAGACCTACGTCTTCGTAGGCGTCGTTAACTGGCCACGTGATGAGCGCCAACATACCAACGTGTGCCTTTCACCCAATCAGGAAAGCCGACTCTCAATGCTTCCTGATCTGTCATTAACATTCAGCAGTCAAGCCTTCGCCATAGTAGGACATTTATTCGTATTCCGCAGGCGTTTATTATATATTTTTAATCATATAACGTTACATGTACAGCTAGTTTTACGACTGTTAACTATACATGTGCATTACTATTACAAACACGGCAGAAAAGAGCGTGTTGTGTTATTGTTTTAGCCAATTCAAAACAAATCGTGTGAACTGGATAACACAAATAATTTTAGCGTATTGCAAAATGCTCATAAGCGAATATACTAACACATAATAGAATGCAACAGAGCAAGCAAATATATATATATATATATATATATAATATAAATACTAAGCTATGTCACATTTAAGCAGTGATGCTGTAGAGGCTGTTTTTATCTGAGAGTAACTCGTCCGTTTAATCTGCTAGGCTTATCATTTAGACAATCAGTTTTGCTTGCAGTTATTTTACAATATATATTTAACACACAAACGATTGGTTTCGACAACAACGTCAAATTTCCTGTTTCATCCATCAAAGGCCCCAGTAAAGTTAGCAAAGCTAGCTGTCTGATGAACTAATACGAACGTACATGTATCATCACAGCATAACATAAATGTTAGACGTACCTGTGTCGCCTTTTTTACACCATGTCTATGTCAGCTGTTTAGAGATGCCATCAAACAATAATGCATTTAATCCAGAGACATTTTCAGTAATTCCACCCTTGTGATGTTCGGCGACTTGATCAGACCTGCTTAGTCGATCACAGAGAGTTCGAGCAGTGTTAGCGCTAGTCGTGATCGCAAGGTTAGGCATAGCTAATCGATAAAAGCGTGTCATTTTAGATATTTTATTAATCTTAAAATTTTAAGAGAGTTTTAAGAGTTCACAAACTATTTTTATTATAAAAGACAGAATGTGTAGATAAAATAGGTGTTTCATTAATTAATTTATAGGAGTCATATGGTCATATTTGGTTATATGTCAGACGTGATTGGTTTAATGCTTTTATTTAGATTTAATACTTGTACAAGGGATGTGTATATTTCGTGAAGTTAAGAAAAAAAAACGAAATTACAATACAACACGAAACAGAATAAAAAAAATAGAGGAGAGAGTAAATGCGAAATAAAAGAAAACAAAAACAGCAAAAAGAGTAAACTAGTTGTACATGCTCAGAACATTGACTGTACAGTGACCCCTAGCGGTTATGATCCATCATTAATCTGCTATGTACTTGATTTTTCACTTAATTTGATAAGAATATTCCTACTTTTCTAGATATATAGAAAACGATTTATTTAATCTTTAAGATTTACACCCTATCTTCCATGAACTAGTCTTCATCTTCAGATGAAGTAGCTTTGTGTTCAGATTTTGTCTTTTCATCACATTCCTTCCTCTCATTCCTTGTGTCAGCAGGCCCTTCATGCTTATTTCTTGCAGTTTTCTTGTTCTCTACGTTCCCAAGTCTGTCTGCAGAAATTGGTGGCAAGGAGTATCCCTATTAACACAGAATATGAAAAGACCCAAGTCAGAGTATGCACAATTTTTCATTATGCACGAACACAGTATTCATGAATAAGTAAATGCATCGATTAAAAACTTATGATTAAAAATGCTTACGTAAAACTGGACAAAATGGGAAATATCTGCTCTACTGTACAGTTTAGTCAAATTTGTAATAGTAATAATTAGTAATCACCTGTGCTTTGTACAGACGTGGATATCTCCCTATAGTCTCCATGAGCTGGAGGTTATCGAGCCACTGCTCGTGCCACACCTGAACACTGTAACGTGGCCTGCAGGTGGACAAACGCTGAAGGAGACACTGATTATCTTTAGTGATGCGAAGCAGCTCCAGCTGTCTTTTTTCTGAGCCAAGGCTGAAACAGAAAATAAAGTGCAATCTGTATGATATGATTAAATAATATTGCGTATTTCTGTACTTAATTATTATTATCACACCGGACTTTATTATACACTACATTTGTTATTGCACCTAATCAATTTTACATTTGATCTAAACTACCATTTTTATTGGAATAGTCTTATATTATTATTTGTATGTCTTATTCATTTTTAATTTATCGATGGGTATATATTTATCCATTTTTATTTTTTCTTGTTTTCTTCTTTCTTTCTTTTTGAGAGCAATTGTAACATGGAAAGCAGTTTCCCCTTGGGATTAATACAGTTCTTTGACTTGACTTGACTTGATATGTAATATGTGTATATTACCTTTTTTTTACATAGTCATTTCTACAGTCAACTCCTCCGCCGGTGTGCATTATATGGGACATTTTATCAAGGAGCATGTGATTTTCCCTTTTGATTCTCGAAACCCGTTCTTCTTCAAGCTGGTTATGATAGACGAGAGAAGGATTGGTTTACTAAAAAAGTTGATATGCACACATTTCCAAAGCTTTCATTATGACAATTATACGGTGGGAATTTCAACATCTGGTGGTAGTTCAGCTTTCCTACCTGTCTTTTCTTCAGCTTGACAAGAAGATGGTTATAGGTTTTCGGTGGAGTTGTGTTGATGGTTGGCTTTGCGGATTTAACTTGAAATATTATGCATATGATAACAGTTTATGCTGTAGTTTTTGTTTTCATCAAAGCCAAATTCCAAACAAACATATTTTAATACCAAATAATCTATAACACTATATACATAGAAGCACTTGATATACTCTCATTAGGAATTTTTGGCTAACAGGTCATATTCCTCACAAAAAGGGGTGCCATGGTATCAACATGGCACTCCATGAAACCTAAAATAATACCACTGAATAACCAAAAGCATATTTCTATTGTACCATGTCCTAATAAACCAGCCATTTGTCATTTTACCTTGCTCCTATGCATCTCATAGCAGTTTTTGTCCCATCTGTATTGCAGATATTTATTAACACAGGGCAAAACGGGTTGGTAAGCTTGATGTTGCATTACTTTGCTTCGTTACAGCCTTAATCCACCTGCACCAGAAGCAACAATGAACAGAGATAGGAGTTCAGCTTGAGTTATGAGCCAGTCATGTGGTTGTTGCCATGGCAGCCATTCAGAAAGAAAGTGTAGCTTTGCTGGTCTTCATTTATGAAACAGGCACTGCAAATGGGACCCATTCATTCAGTCTGATGAACATGTATTTTCCTAAATGCATTTGCCCATCTTTTGTCTGCTATCAAAACTTTCCTAAGTTAAACACAGCAGCTCCATTGAGAGGGCACCCTCACCCATTTAGAGGCTGGCCTACATAGTGTCCTTGTCCGATATGAATATTCTGTGTCCTGCAGGGCTATGTTGTTTTAGCAGAGCAGCATGCATGGAAACACTGGAAGACCTCTAATATACTGTGTGTGATCCCAATAGAATTTAAGCAACCTATTAATCTTATGTGTAAAATTTTAAGAGGTGGCACAGATCTCATATGCATGCAAAGACTAATGTTATGTGATGTTTTGTGTTTTCTGTCTCAAGGACAGTGAGAGTGGAGATTGTCCCAGCTTCCACCGCCTTGTCATTTGACATTCAGCTGAGGAATATAGGTGATTGTATTTCTGGTCACAATCATAATATATAATCTTCTAATATAACATATGATACTCACAATTTTAAGTTTGTTTATTAGTTAAATATATTTGCTGATTTAAAGTGATATTTATTTTAATGTTTATATATTTTAATATTTTGTTGGTATACAATTAATATGTTTTTCCGGTGTCCTTTTTGTGATATCCGTTTAACTAACAAAAATCATTTCTGTAGTGACTTCATCCTCCAAGAAGTGACATAATTTTTCTTTAAAAAACAAAACAAAACAAAACAAAACAAAACAAAAAAAACAGCATATGTAAGTAGATTAGTTCATGTATTAGTGGTCATTAAGTATTAATGAATTTGAATATCATGAATTCTGTAATTTATTTTTGGCTGGATTGTTTACTTTATAGTTATACAGTTGTTTAAAGAGCAAGCATATTAGCCTTTTGCTTAGAGAAGTTAACATAATGCCTTTGTAGTAGAGTTTAAAACTTGACAACAGTTGCTTAGTTACTTGGATGCCTCTGTTGTTCATGTAAACATAACCTCTTCTGAACTGTACTCCATTTGACACTTCAAGCAGCAGTGATTATGTTCATATAATGATTAAGGAAGTGCAAATTATTCTCTTGACTTTTGATTTAAATAGTAGTCATCTCTTAGCCTTTTCTTCAGAAATGTCATATTTGTGCAGGTTTCTGAACTGTTACAATATTGAGAGTGGTTAACATACAGGGTTTGATGGTCTGAAGAGTGCATCACTTGCATTTGAACAGGAATCTTGATGCTTTGGGAAAGTGTTTAAATGGATTTTAGTGCTGTAATGTTTCATAGCCTTATTATCTGTGTGTTTGTGATATAAAATCCACAGTTTAAACATTAGTTATCTGATAAAAATTCACAGAACTACTGTACCACACTTCTTAATGAAAATTAATGACTGGCAGAGTTGGCTCACTGCATATTTGGTTGGTTTCTTACTATATGATAACTTCCTTTAATATTAGTACCTCATTCTCCTCTGAGGTCGGAGTTTATTGCCTTGAAAATGGCTTCATGATTTAATGACAGGCAATAAAATGTTACGTGTCTAATTTGTAGTTTAGGTGAGTAATGACGCTGTCCAGACTGCTGCTAACAGGGTTACAAGATGGTGAAACTCTCATGAGACAGTGACGCACGCTCCTGATAGTGCTCTTTCTGTTTGGCTTTTTTAAAGGAAGAGTTGATTAGGAAGAGAAAATTCTGTAATGATTTACTTAAACGTTTCAAATCTGTACGATTGACTTTCTTTAAAGGAAATGGTCTGAATAATGTTCACATTGTTCCTTTCCAAAAGGCACACTGTAATGTAGATAAACTGTAAGAAATTACATGAGCAAGTAATATGAAGCACTTTTTTGGTGTTTTTCTGCTCCATGGAAGAAAGAACATCACACAGACTTGGAGCAACATGGTAATAAGGACAGGATTGTAATTTTTAGTTTGAACATTTGAACATTTGACAATCATCAATCTTTCCCTTTCTTACTCTTTATGAACAATACAAATAGATGTATTGTGCTTTATTTTTACTGTATTACAAATGTTGTTACCATGACAGCATATCATGTCAGATTTTGATAGATTTCTGTCCTGATTTTTTCAGATTCCAGTAATCGTTATTCTGATGATTAAATAAAATATATATAGACAAATGAGAGACATACAGGACAGAAAGAAGCAAATATGATTAGTTAACCGCAAAGCTGAGACATAATAAAAGTGTGTACGATTGATCAGATAGTAACAAACAGCCTTTCTCTGTAATAAGTTTGATCACAATTTGGAAAATATGCAAAAGGAAGATATGATTGCTGCTTGCCAGTGCAGAACTCACCTCCACAAGATGTTGTGGGAGGCTGCAGGGTGTTTCTGTGCCATTCTGCAGCTTGTGTATTCTATGCTGTTGCTGTGCATGGCTAGGTTTTTTCTTGTTGGTTAAAAGAGCCAAATTATATATATAGTGAGTTGTCATCAATTTCTCTGTTGTTTCTCTCAGAAAGCAGTGAGAAATTACATGAAGGCTTTTGTTTAAGTCTCAGTACTTTCTCCTGACAAATAGACTTTAGTAATATCACGCTTCAGAAGATGTCAATAATGTCTCAAATTGTGCTCAGATACCAAAGTCATTTTAAAAGCCAGAAATTCAGTTTCTAAAACCAAATGATCTGAGATATGTGATCCATTTAATTTTTCTCTCTACTCTTACTGTATGTCAGAAATTGAATTATTGCGAGCAGAGAATACTGTCATTCTGTCATTATCAGTATGCTCCGATGTAATATTAATGATGAAGAATTTATTATGCTTGCCATAATTAAAAACTGCTAATTTATGCCTGTTGTAGGATGAGTCAGATTACAGGATGAATCATCTTTTCTGATGATGTGACCTGGAAAGGTTGCATTTTTCTTTCTGCTTGACATACATAAGTTGCTTTCCTTCCTGTGTCTTGAGAATCTGTATGCAAAGGGACCGAAAGCCTGAAAAAGTCTCAACGGTGGCAATGTTCCAGTAAATTAACTCCAGGGAAACTCAGAAGGGAACGGGCAAAGCCAGGCATCATTAGCAGAAAGCGTAAGCTCCCATCCCCAAAGATGATGCCCATGTGCAAAAATTCCCTCTTATGCAATTGGACCTGTTGGTGTCTAATTATCAAGCATGGTGTATGATCTATTCCTAGCCTTCTGCGAACTTCAAGAACCAACTGAACATCAGCTGCAAGAACATAAGCTATTAATGATGGCCAATGTAGATGTTTGTTCAGTGCTGTGATACAGCAAATTGTCCTGTTCTGTTACACTAATGTGCCAGCATTGGAGAGACATGTACATGAATGCTAGAAGGATTTATCCAGTAATTACTTCCACTCATGCCAATATATGTGAGGAATAAAAGCATTCAAAGCTTATTATTTGATTTTTTATGCTTAATTTTGCATTAGTATTGTCGCCTGTTTTCTACAAATGTCATAAGCTGGAAGCATGGCACAGTCTCAAAACAGTTCAACTGGCAACGTTGCCTGATACAAATACCTATTGTTCCCTGTTGTTTTGCTGGGGAGCACTGGTCTCTACTGAGAATGAAGAGCCAGACGTGCTCCTTTAGGAGCCTGTGAGATCTGTGTTTTTCTCTCACTGTGATGGAAAGTGATCAAGGCAACGAGTCTCAGGAGGGGTAACGTCTAGTGATGGTCTCATCCTCGACAGGATCGCTCGCTGCTGAGGAAACATGTTTAAAATGTTTGCTCTTATTAACAGTGTAACTGAAAACTCTGTGTCGTCTGATGCCCAGCATTTGTGGGTGTTTGGCCAACAGAGCCTGTGCCAGCTGTTTACATGCATATCAACAATGCAGCAGAGGACACCATGAACATTAACCTCTTTTTTTTTTTTTTGCTTTCCTATCTTAATCTCAAGTGCAAACATCAATATGAAATTTGAAAAAACTCCTAACTTTAAGTATTAAACTTTGGCATCTCATGTTCATGGCACAAATGAACATGAGATGCCAACAAATTTAGAGTGATGTGAGACATGTTATTGCTTGTATGACAAATTTGTGTAAAAATGTAAAAAGTGTTATGCAAAACAACTAATGGGCAATTATTTGCCAGGGATAGTGTTAAATATACATTGAATATTTATGTACAAAATAT
This sequence comes from Cyprinus carpio, assembly GCF_018340385.1. NCBI lineage: Eukaryota > Metazoa > Chordata > Actinopteri > Cypriniformes > Cyprinidae > Cyprinus > Cyprinus carpio. Next base: position 18,385,764 of record NC_056580.1, on the reverse strand, counting down.
TATACAAAATAATTAATACATGTTCAATATTCTGTATGTTCAACACAAAAATACAGAATATGTTGAAAATAAACTGAACAAATCTGAAGTGAGTATTCTCCATGTAATACATTTTATTTAGTACTTTAATAGCCCAAATAAATGTAAGGATGTTACATGTTGCATACAGGGACATCAGATTATTGTGTGTGTGTGTGTGTGTGTTTTGAGTTTTTGATTGCAGAGATGGTCTTTTTGAACTCAAATTTATTCATCTGAATGATATTTTACTGCTTTTTCTTATAGATTTTTATATCTATGCATTGTAGTAAAAACTGTGTACATATACTGTGAACATAAGCTAACCGTTTAGAGCACTGTTTTCATGTTGAGTGATAGAACATGTTGCTCTTTTCAGTTTGTGCTGGTTAGGACACTCTCTGAGGGATGATTATCATGGAGCATGAGCAGTTCTTGTATTTAGAACAATGTCATTAAAGTACTGCTTTGGGGAAATATCCATGGGCACAGTCAAAGACCTGCATATGTCAAGTCATCTGATGGAAGGGGGAAAAGTGCATCAGCAGTACTGGGACAGTGAGGACGATGGACAAATATGCCCACTATATCCATTGCAGCTCAATCACTACTGTGCTTTTAAAGCAGCTCTGACAGTAAAAGGTCTAACTTGCCTCAGGATCTACCAAGGGACCGTTTTTTTTTATAACGTTTTATGTTTTGCTTGCATTACGCTCTCACTCTTGGGTACTTTTGGATAAATCACATATTTCTATAATCCCACAATAATTCATTCCTCATGCTATGCAGCCTTAATTTCTTGGTGACCTGGGCCAAATGCATTGCCAAAAGAACAGGAATTAGCATTTGAATGGGTTGACAAATTCATTTAAGGATTTGTGTTCAACAATTTGTGTATCAGATAGTAAAATGCTTGTTAAATTACATTTCATTCACCACATTCACAATAAGAACTGGTCCAAATAGAGACTTTTAACACGAGTGGTACAAATTGAAATGAATGTAGAACTGAACCCAAAGACTGTAAAAGCATGCATATGCCAGCACTGATGCCATGTGTCATTCTGATAAAACATCTCTAAGTGACTGTTTGAAGAGGTGCTGTTTCATATGTGTGTGGGATTTGGCAGGTTCAGTACTCTTGCCCTGTTAGTCATACTGTGGGGGCACTTGCACTTTATTTACCTTTATGAAAATGAATAAAACTACTCAAAGATCTTATTTTCACTTAGTAGCAAGGTGATTTTGTAAACATGGTCAACAAACATATTTTTTTAATTCTCAGAGATGTGTGGGTCAGCGCTGTCATTATTTGTAGAAAAACACTTTTATATGAACAGTCACGTACTGGAATTTATTTTATTTTTTTGCAGGGAAGTTCGGGCCTGATATACGTGGTCACGTAGGGTCCTGACATGCCCAGCATTCATTCAAGTGAATTGTACTCTGGTGTCATCCAGTGTCTACTCATTAGTTAACGTGGAAGGGACAGACTGGAGGGCTGTGGACATATGAACAGGCAGAGAGGATGTTCTGACACTGTGCTCATCAAATAAGATTCATATTAAAGCTTCATTTGTTGCCCATGAGCCTTTTCCATTAGAGTGGAAAGTTTTGAAATAAGCTGTGGGAGTTTAGATTAAAAAAAAATAAATAATAAAAAACCCTAAAAATTATATCCCTTATGTAACTCACAATGGGGTTATGAGTTATGTAAGGGATAAAATGCAGTCAGATGGTCATTATAATAAAATGTATGATGTGATTGAATGGGTTTCTTTATGATAATGAGCAGCTGACTGTACATCATCCCTTTTATTACATGGCTACTTAGCAAATAAATAAACAGATGTTTAAATTATTTTATTATAGGAGTAAAAAGAGAGCTCAGATGTAGAGTGACACACAAAACTAACCCTGTGTAATAGTTTAATAGTCATGAAATATTCAACCACATATGCCCAGATTGACCAATCAGAATGAAGTATTTTAGAGTAATAAATTATTTTTAGACTTCCATTTATGTAAAGATATTGCAAGAAGTCTTTAAACAAAGTAGCAGTTTAAGTGATTTTTAATTTTTTAATTATTGATGCAAAGGTACAGTACACCAATAACAACACATCTTAATCTTCCAGCATGAGAAATTTACAGCATAATCAAAAAGAAGTATAATAATGAATCCTGACCAAATTGTCAGAGGATCTTCCCTGGGGTACAATGATGTTTTACATTACAAGAAACAGATCAATATTAGGCCTGGCAGTGAGAGCAGAGAAGAAAACCTCAGTACTGCATTACCCCTTAAACAGACAGTCTCTGCAGACACTTATCTGCAAAACCAGGGCAAATGTTGTCTTTTCAAAGTGCTGTTACCAAACTCCTTGTGTCATAAAGGTGTCACGCATGATTCAAACAATGACAGAGCACTTTAGTGTTCAAATTTGATGCACTTTGCTAATCTTTTAAAGATTCACAGAAATGTGGTGTTGCTTTAATCAGGGAAGTGGCCCTTGCTTTGGTGACTCATAGATTTGGGTTCTATGATAATCTTGTATTGGAAATGATTGGCTGTGTCAGACTTTCTGTGGGGAATTTAGTCAAGAAACATTGAGCTACAAAGGGGCCCACCTCCCTGAAGACCTAGACATCGCAGAAGAGTGGCAAGTCTCGGGCTGAACAAAAGTAGGTCGTTAAAGTAGATTAATGCAGTAAATCAAAGTGTGGAGCATCCTGTTAACTGAACACTGCTCTTTTGTTTTTGTTTTAGGAAATAATTATGTAAAAAACAGCATTATCAAAATGACAAGGAACCTGTTATTTAAGCAGGTTATGAATCTTGAAACATGGCTGTAATGCCTTAGAAGATGCATTTTTATTATGTGCAAAAAATATTTTACTTATAATGTTACTTTGATGGTAAAGAGGCCCATTTTAGGTACACTGTGTTGCTGCAATGCCTACATTTATTGCCAATATCAAGTTTATGCTAAATTATTAATAGCTGGCTAGATTGGAATACATTTTTGGTGCATCCCATTCACTCTAAATAAAGGTTGTTTATTAATCGATGGTTTCATGAAGAACCTTTAACATCCATGGAACTTTTCCATTGCACAAAAGTTTCTTTAGTGGAAAATGGTTCTTCAGAAAACTGTAAAATGTCCTTCACACTAAGAAAAACTGCTCACTTAATGTTTCTTCTATGGAATTTCTACGAAAACCACCTTTTGGAACCTTTATTTTCCAGGACTGTACACCGCCATGCTGCAAAAAAGACGCGATACCCTCAGTAGCGTTTTCTTCCTTCTAGAACATTTCTACGTTCTCCAATGTTCTCCAGATAGCCTACCTAATCGAATACAACAGCCGTTTAGCCAAATATCTATTGACTTCAAACGAATTAAACGTAAAATGCCGCGCGTGAAACACTTTTGAATAATGACTCAACCAAACAGGTCTATTCAAGCCGTTCAAAGGAACCGATTCCATTCACGAAATGTTTGTAAATCCTTTTGAGAGTAAGACTGTAATTTTTTTTTTTCTTTCATTGAGAAGATTTGAACGTGGGAAAATGTAGGCAAATCTGGCATTTGACTTTTCAAGCGAACCGCAACAATGAAACGATTCAATCGAATGAACCGATTCGTTAAAATGCATCGGATTTTCCAACGCTACTCTATGCTGAAATGCCGAAAACGTCAGTGATATGCCAGAGCCCAAACCACGTGTTTTACGTAATGGAAAGGCAATCTTTCAATTCAACCCCTCCTCCTTCTTGTCTATATCCCACACAGGTACAAGGCAAAGAGCAATACGTGCGAGATGTTTCGGGAGGCAGCGGGATCAGTAATGCACCGGTGAAACATCAAGCCGCACTCCCACCGCATCCTCAGCATCAGCATCAGTGCAGTGCTTTCACACTGATGAAAGCTCATGGATATTACTGACCAGCAGCAGCAGCAACAGCAGCAGCAGCAGCAGCAGCAGGTTTTAGGAAGACTTCCCTGAGCAACACTGAGCTGATGCTGGAAATGTGCTTTTTGCTCGGAGGTATCGCTGCTTTTAAATGGGATGCATCCCCTCCAGGCTTCTGATGCCGTGCACATCCATCCACCCTTCATTTGAGTGATGAACTAATAGGAAACGCAAAGAATCCGCCGTGTCTTTTCACGTTAGTTTAGAACGGGCTGCACGTTCCCCCTCTGCAGCACATGCAATTTATAGAGTATCTATTTTTATGACCGACCAACCTTTATTACTAAGAAGAATACCTTTGTTTTGCCAGGTCTAAAGAGAATATTTTACCTCTTGCATGAAGACGCTTGGATAGTATTACATATTTTTATATGATACTACTGGAAAACTGAGCATCCCATTGTGTTCTTCTTATTATGCAACCGCAGGGATCTTTTCTTTATCAGGGTGTCTAAGCTGTTGGATCGCTCCTCGCCCAAATCAATGTGGTTTCTTTGGAACATTTTCAGCAAAGGAACGCATATGCTGCAGTGTCTTTGTGGCAAGAGTCTTAAGAAAAACAAGAACCCAACTGGTAAGTACCATTGCGTCTTCTTCCCCTCTGTGTGTACTGATCTGCAGTCAAATTTGTGCAGCAAGTCAGTGAATGCAGGCAAGCTGAGGGTAACTTAGCTCTAGTGGTGAGACCAATGACCAATATTACATCCGGAGGCTTTAACATGCAACTTTTTTTCAACTAAATCCCACAGGTATGTAGTGTTAAGAAAGGTTGAACAGTCTTACTCGGGCCATATGTGTGTGAAACAGGCTTTCACATTCGTTTCAGGGATGCTGCAGCATCCTTCTCAGTCCTGCATCCCTTAAAGTGATGCTGCTCTCTGGCTTTCCTGTGCAGCAATTATTCTTACGTGATTGTGTGCAGTGCAAAGACCTCATGTCAGTTGTCTCTTTCTGTTCACTTGTTCATGAGGAGATTATTAGCTTGCAGTGTATTCCAGTCAAAACATGTACAACTACCCTGTTGTTTCTTAGCAAGAT